>NC_051068.1:56258517-56558517 GCF_004664715.2 Peromyscus leucopus
GACGGCCCCTCAAACAAACCTTAATCTACATGTACTCAACAGACCCCCTCCCCAAGACCACACGGAAAAGCTTACCCTAAGAAACAGAACACCAACATTTTTCATAAACAAAGTTAGGGGAAATGGGCATTAACCAGAGAGGAAGAAACAATTCCTCCTGAATCCCTGAAAAGTGCATAAGGATTTTTGTTTTAAAATAAATGTTGATGTTAATAAAACAGGCTCACTGCACAAACAATGGACGCCCTTTCCTACTGCTTGGGGCTGTTCTGACAATGCTTGTAAGCCATTCTGGTTGGGGTTTTTGATTGTTGGTTGGTTTGTTTTTGGAGACAAGGTCTCACTGTGGAGCTCAGACTAGCCTCCCGCCTCAACCACCCATGTGCTGTCGACACACGGTACACCTCCACGCCTAGCCTCCACACTGTTCCTGGTGGAGCCTGTCCACCAGCTCCACCTCCGAACACTGCACCCGGCCTGACAAGCCGCTGTGCGTCCGTGCTTCGGAAAGGTATCGATGCGCCATCACAGGGCACAGGTGACCCCACAGGGGGTGGCACAGGAAAGAAGCCAACAACTCATATCGCTACCAAGTACTGCAATTTATAAGACAGAAAATTATTTTAAGACACTGAAAATAAAAAACAAAATCACAGAAATGTCTTAAATGATCTCTTATTTACTAAGCGATATACTTTGTCCCTAGGGAACCGAATGCATTTCCTTTTTATTTTTTTTTTTAACAAATCATAAAGAATTCTATTAAGTCAGCCCTTCCCCCACAGCAGCTGTCGTGTGAAACTGACTCACAAAATGCGGACACAGAACTGAAATGTTTGATCATTTGTCCCAAACCACTTGCCAGTAAGCCTGTAGGATTTTCCATCCCTAATTTATTTTTAAAATAAATTGCTTATTAGTTTCATCAGAAATCTATTAAGATACCTAAGAAAATGGGCCTCACTTGTTAAACATAAAAAAAATCCACTATCTTTTTATAATAATTGATTTATTTTTATTTTATGTGCACTGGTGTTTTGCCTGCATATATGTCTCTGTGTGAGGGTGTCAGATCTTGAAGTTACACACAGTTATGAGCCGCCATGTGGATGCTGGGAATTAAACCTGGGTCCCCTAGGAGAACAGCCAGTGCTCTTAACCGCTGAGCCATCTCTCCAACCCCAAAATCCATTACCTTATGACCACAGCAAAAAGAAAAGAATAAAGCAAGATATTACCATGACCTGTGGGATTCTAAGTGACATCATAGCAAGCAAAATAAATATCCAAAATGAGCCACTTTAAAAATTGTTCTAAATAAACATTCCCTGTATAAAATATATATTCCCTGTATAAAATATATATTCCCTGTATATATATATAAACGCCCAGTTGGTGACATACACTCAGAAGGCACAGAGAGTGTCTTCTGCTCTCCACACAGGTCCTAAGCAGCAGTGACACCCTGAGAGGCACAACCTAGGCCCCACGACCCCACTGTTCTTCAGCCTGTCTCTCCAGTTACTATTCAGTATTTCTAAGTGAAATAAATAAAACTGTTGAAATTAGCTCCGATACCAGCCATTAAGAACAGGAAAATACATTCAAACTCACAATCAAGAAAATGCTACCTAACAATAATATATTTCTCAGATTAGTCCAATTGGAAGTCTAAATGGGCTGTCTAAATGGTAAGTCTAATGCAGGGATGGATTCTTACAACCTACTGGTAAAAATATAAAAAAGTACTGCTTTTTCCATGAGCCATTTGGCAATATCTACCAAAATATTAACTATGTGCATACACATTCAGTAATTCCACTACTAAGAATGGAATCCATAATCATCTGACAGAAGGTATCTATGTGGTGCTTTGAATGAGAACAGACCCCGTAGGCTCATATATTTGAATGCCTGGTCACCAGGGAGAACTGTTTGCAAGGATTAGGATTAGGAGGTTGAAAGAAAGCCCATGTCAGGCCCAGTCATTCACTCAAGTCTCTGTCTCCGTTTCTTTTTCTTTCTGTGTCTCTGTCGTGTGTGTGTGTGTGTGTGTGTGTGTGTGTGTGTGTGTGTGTGTGTGTGTGTGTGTCTGCATGCAGATCAGGATGTAAAGGTCTCAGATACTGCTGTAGCACCTATCTGCATGCTCCCATGCTCCCTGCCATGATGATCATGAACTGATCTCTGAAAGCGTAAGCAAGCCCCCAATTAAATGCTTTCTTGCATAAGAGTCACATTGGTCATGGTGTCTCTTGAGAGCAAAAGAGAACAGTGACTAAGGCAATCTACAAATGTGCATGGTGGTGTTCACAACACAGCACTACGTATAAGATGACACAGTCTGTGCACATAGTAACTCTTCACCTCAAGGACCGCCAAAACAGCAAGCGTGCAGAGGAATGCTGCACGTCCACTGGTCAGCATGAGGCTGACCTCTGTCTGAATCAGCTGACAGAAATACGTACGGGTGGGAGCTCCGTGTATAGAATGATCCTGATAGTTTAAAATCGGTAACGACTAGCATCATGAGATGCATCCACAAGTATGTGAAAGGGAGCTAGAGACTTTGGAATGGATACGCAGTAGGGAGACATTCTTCATACTGCTTGGAATGGGTTTGAATGCTTATATACTCCTGCTGTATGGACGGAATGCTTATATGTGCACTAATTCAACATCAATGCCTGTAGATTTCCTTAAACAATGAGACGACGTTATCAACATTCGATTCTCTCCTCCCAGCTCTCCAATACTAACCAGGGCTTTCTTACACTGTTTTCTGCCCCCTCTACTAGAGCTGACTGATGCCTCATACCGTACACCACCACCTTGCTTATCCAGCTGTTTCCCCAGCCTGCAAAACCCTGAATTCTTGGTGTTTTTAACACACGAAGCTGTCACCATACAACCTAGCATCTGGCGATGACAAAAGAGATATCACAAAGTTATTTTAAGAAATAGCAATATTACTGGGATTAATATGCAACTTCCAAAAACAGCTGCTCAAAATTGAAAGATATCTCGGGTTTTATTTTTTTGTTCTTTGTTTTGTTTTGCTGTTTGTCTTTTTTCTGGGCAGAGGGAATGCTTTTTAAGTATCCTGCCGGCCACTTTCCCAACCTTCCTGGCCACGTGTATGCAAACATTAAAAAAATGGTTACCTCACTACTGAAACTATGCTAACAATACTAAACCAAAAGTATTTTTAGTAAAAAAAAATAACGTTGCCAGGCATGGTGGCACACACCTGTGAAGCTGATGCATAAAGATCTTGAGTTTGAGACCAGTCTTGGCTACATAACAAGACAGTGTTTCAAAAAAATTAAGAAAATGATGGGCGGGCAAAATGGCTCAACTTCTCTGACCTCCACAAGAGCCTCATACAAACATACACACACACACACACACACACACACACACACACACACACACACACACACACAAAAATGTAGTCAAAGAAATTATTTTTTAAAAGCTAAGAAAATAAACAGTATCTCCTCACAGCGTACACGCTGAGACTATTAAACACAACTGATGATGTGCGAAGATCAACTGAACTAACTTCCACATCTCGTCAGCTGCAACATGCAATGCTAGCGAGCATCACGGATCCTCCCACGGCGTGAAGAAAGAACAGGGGGCATCTGCTCACCCACATACTCCCAAGGCCGAATTCTTAGCACATGAGCTCCCATTTCCCTTTCAATCCATCTCTCAGCAGAGATTCCTGTTGACCGGATTTCTTTCTTCCTGTTCAATGACTCCACCCCTATTCAGACAAAACCAAAAACCTGAAGGAATCTATTTTTAGCACGCACACACACATTCACTGAAGTATTTCTGTTCAATCAACAGGATGCTGAGTTGTTTACAGCTGGCACAAACCTGCAGCTTTGTTCACTGTCCACTTGCTGACACCAGCAGATGACTACAGAATACTACGGAGTCAACGTCCTTGCAATTTAAGGGGTTGGAATTACTGGGTGAAACGTTTAAGAAAAAAAAAAAAACTGACGAGTTCCACCATGTGGGGTACAATGTAGGTCAATGCCCTGAGTTAGATCATAAGCACAGTAAAGGAAAGGGTGGAGGGGAGGGCATGTATTTTTGACAGTAAAGGAAATGTTGCTCAAATTCTCTAGACTCTTCCCTTGCCATTCTACCTGCAAACATGCGTTTTCTGCCTTTGGCAAAACTGTTAGAGAGTTATCTGAAGAAAGACTGAACAAAGTCCAGAGAAGAGAGCAACACTGCGTTTCCCAGGCCCAGTGTCTTGGTGTCAGTCAACTGCATTCTGATGCATATTTCTTCTGCATCCGCACCGCTGCACTCCCACGCTACTGCAGGAATCCTGCAAGCTCAGTCCTGGGCTACAGGCTCCCTGTACCGAACTATGCTCTCAGCCAAACGGTGTCTAACACACAGGCGTGTTCACAAGTGCTTGGCTAGCGGCAGGGGGTCTCGGATGGACACGTCCTAGAACTCTATCGTTGAGATTTGATGCTGGACTCAAATCGATTCACTAAGAGCTGCCGCTTGACCAGATGTATCAAGCAGCTTCGGACTCTATTTCATGGAAATTTTACAATCTCCTGCCCTATCTATTTTGTTTTTATCTTGGAAATTTCCTTTTTTGGGGTGAGGTGGATAGGTATCCTTTAAATGCCTATGAACTAACTCTCATGAAGGTACATTCACCCTGCTATCATGTGTGGTTCAATGGTCTTAGATAACTTCGTTTGCCCATGGGGTGCACACACAGACACAGAAACTCTACTCCTTCACGGAAGCCCACTTCCTAACACCATCAGCTGACTCCCTGCCAGGGAAATCATTCTTATGGATAAAGCAGAAGGTCCGTTACTCAGAGACTGCACAGTGGAATTTGACCAGGTTTGCAGGCTTACTCCTTCTTCTCCATATACCTGCCTGAATTTCAAACGATGAAAGATAAAACTGTATTCGATGTGACCTCAAAAACTATAACCCAGCTAAAACATACCAGCACTCACAACTTTAGCTGCACACCTTGGAAAGCTAAAATAGGACGTCTCCCTTCCTACTCTCTATGAAAAGTGGAACACGGTGGTGGTGGTGGTGATGAGGGTGGGGACAGTGGCGCACGCCTATAATCCCAGCACTCGGGAAGCAGAGGCAAGAGGATCTCTGTGAGTTCAAAGCCAGCCTGGTCTATAAAGCTAGTTCTAAGACAGCCAGGGCTACACAGAGAAACACACCTCCCCCCTCAAAAAAAAAAAAAGAAGAAAGAAAGAAAAAGTGGAACACTTTAAACCAGGTGCAATGGCAGACACCTGTAATCCCAGCACATGGGAGGTAGCAAAAGGATCAGAAGTTCAAGGTCATCCTCAGCAACGTACCAAGTCCAACGCCAGTCTGGGCTACATAAATTATTGTCTTAAAAATAAAGGCAAATAAAGAGGGGATACTTTGTATGCCTGTCTTCAGATGTTTTAATGTACATGTATCCATTTTATAACTATGTGCATGTATAGTGGGGTGTGCCTATCACCACCCATCTCACATCAGGTTAGGTACTCATTCCAGCAGGGTATTGAGTAGGATGAAATAGCAATAAAATCTCTATGAACAAACTATTCAAGTATCTCCCCAGGAGCAAAAGGAGGGGAAATCATAATCAGAATATATTACATGAGAAAAAAAATCTATTTTCAATAAAAGCGGGGGGGGGGGGGGATCTCCCTAGAGAAAACTTATAGTTGATGGAGCAAGCCACATTTTGTGATAAAATTAAACTATAGTCATCATCATTATACTAATTAGTAATTCAGTGTGTGTGAAAGCCAATTACAACATGAAAATGGTATGCAAATTAATAACACAAATGAATCTGTATGGGGGTACACTTACCCTACTTAAGAACTTAAGACTCCAGCACATTAGCTGAATACTAATTACAAATGAACAATTCCTTAATTCATTAGATCAGTTCATCAGAATAAAGAAATGTTAAGAATTAACTGTTCTTTGTGTCTACAGGTAATGAACTGCAAACACTTCTCAAATACCCTTCAAAGTAAGCATGTCAGAATTTAGAGCGTCTACCCAGGACTCAGACACATTATTTTCACTAACTTACTTCCATTTCCTAGGACACCTAATGTATGAACCCCTAAAAAATACACCATTGATGCCACTGGTTCACTTTCACACACAAGAAACACTGAGGAACCCCAACATCTAGAACTGCTATTGTGGTGTTTGTAAGTCCTGTTGTATTTCTCTAAAGTTCTCATTTCTTTGAAGTCCTAACTGCACAATTATATTTGATCATATGTGGAGGAAGAACGGGGGGGGGGGGGATAATTTGAGATCTTAACAGTGTGGCAATCATTCAGTGGGATTATATTCATTTTGAGAGACACTGGAAAGCTCGTCCCATACTTCCTCCCTCCAGCCACCTGCAAGCAAAGGAAAAAGTATGTACCCACACAGAAGGAAGCGATCCCCATGCCAGGCCAAAGGCCTTCTCCACCACATGAACGAACCACATTCCTGCATGGGGGTCCAGTCTCCAAAAACCTGGGGAAAAATAGTTTCTGTTGTTTAAGCCGACCAACTTACGGCTCTTTTGTAACGATAACCCAAACCAACTGACACGGTACACTGCGTAAGCCAGCAGAAGTCCTAAAACAGCATTAAATAACACATTCAAAGGGATCTGCAGGTACATTGAACACAGCTAAACAGTGACTACACAACCCATCACTTTTCTAGATTACAAACAACCCGAGGTGCATAGGAATCCAATTCCTCACACAACCTTAACACTGAAAACCAAGAGCCGAGAATGACCAGCAGTGCTGGTTCAAAGTCGGGCCTCTTCACAAAGCTCAGAAGAGTGGCTATGACTGCCCCGGAGCGCCCTCCACTCAGCAGCAGGCTAGCCTTTCCACATGCACACACAGCTCCAGAAAGTCCAGCTTAATGAGGGCCATCATACTTGGCCGTGCTTCAATAAAGTTACACTTTACCTTATAGGAGTTCATTTACAATAACTGATGTGTCCTTCAAATACCTGAAGTGAGAGTAAATAAAATGGAAACTGCAGAAAACAAGGCTTGGGTTTGCACTTCACTCCTAGTCGGCCTCTCACACATGCCCAACACTACGCCAGACACCCACGCTGCTCAGCGATGACGACCTCTGTAAGGAGAAGCCGAGGCCAGGTCGGAGTGAGAAGGTAAACTCCACCATTCCACCCGGCCTGCGGAAGGCCTCTCCTCCAGTATTTGGCACGCCTGTCTGTCCACACAGTCTAATGGCTTTCTTAAGTCGTCACTCTCTCATCCCCAAATCTAGTATCCTTTTCTACGCTGCCTCCATGACAGATCCCACAAGTGACCCTCCTGCTTCCACCTGGTGTCGTCAGGAGGGCAACTGCATCAGCACTTAACTAAGCGTCCCTGCGGCTGCCTTCTCCTACTGTGTCTTCTCGTTTAGCAATTCACCAAGATGCCAACTCTGCCAACAGCTCCCTCAGCAAATTCTGTAAAATTCCCTCCCTCCTAATCAAGCCTCCTACTAACACCAACGCCAAGGCCTCCCATCTGCCACTGGCTGCCCAGCCCCAACGGATCCATTTTTCTACCAGGCAAGAAGCCACCTGGACATCTCCACACCAGACTCTGTGTCCTCTGTCTGCAAGGCTGGCTCCCTCTGCACCCAATCCTCATCCCAAGACCACTTGATCACCCACACACTCTCTCCACAGTACTTGGCATCACATCTCACGCAGGTGTGGCTCCCTCACCAGGCTACCAGCTCCATGCACTGCAGCAGGGCTTCTGCTATTCACATCTGTATCCTCAGCAGCTGCAACACAGCATGGCACAAAGGAAACTTTCGTGAACATTATAAATTGATCTCTAGTAGGATGACTCATAGGACTATCAAGTATTTATTACTATCTGCCAAGGTGCAAATATTTTAGTAGTGACATCCACAGTAAAAGAAAAAAGTGAAAAATGTGCCCAGTGTTCCAGGACAGACTTCCCTTCCCCCACGGCACTCTTAAAGGGTTTTACATGTGTGCTGAGGGTTGATTGAGCACAGGTCCTCAGGCATGCTCTGCACATGCTCTACCACTGAGCTGCACCCCCAAGCCCCTTGGGTGCTTTCAATGGGCACCCCAGCCTCGTGTCCTCCATGGATCTTCTGTGTTGTCAACAAATCACATCAGAGAACATTCATACAACAAGAAACTGTTTTCTTAGGAATATACTGACAAAAAACAAGGTGGGTGAGAGAAATGTGGGTTTTTTTTTTTTTAACAATTTTCAGAACGTAGTTCATTTACTGCATCATAAAAACTACACACTTTTAATAGTAAGTAACTTAAATCAACATTTAAAGTGTAGATTTGTTTCAACTCAAAACATTATAATCTATAGTAACTCTGCTGGAAATGAGATTTTTTTTCCAGAACTTTTCCAAGTTAAAAAGTAGCTTTTATTTGGGGCAAGAGACAAGGCTCAGCAGTTAGGAGCACTGGCTGTTCTTCCAGAGGACCCAGATTCTATTCCCAGCGCACACATGGCAGCTCATCCGTAACTCCAGTTCCAAAGGACCTGACACTGTCTTCTGGCCTCCAGGGGCACCATGCATGCATGTGTGGTACACAGACGCACATGTAGGAAAAACACCCATACAAATAAAATGATAACAATAAATATTTTTTTAAAACTAAAAACTAGCCTTTAGGAGCTGTAGAGATGGTTCAATGGCTAAGAGCACCTGCTGTTCTTCCAGAGGACCTGAGTTCGGTTCCCAGCACCATGTCAGGTGATTCACAACCACCTGTAACTCCAGCTCCTCTTCTGGCCTCCTCGGGCATGCACACACATGTAGCAAACACGAAGACACATATAAACACATGCACGTATGCATATAAAAATAAAATCAAATTTGTTTTTAAAAGTAGCCTTTAATCTAATAACATACTTGTATCAAGAATAGAAAAAGAACTTAAAAATCAAGAAAACCACTCAACATTTTTGGTTTTTATTTTTTCACATGTAGTATCACTGTGTATTTCAGGTTGGCTGGGAACTAACAACCCCCCGCCTCTGTGCAAAGGTTATAGGCATACCCAACTCCCAAAATTTTTTGAGGTAATAGTTTATCTATTTGTTGAAAATCCATATATATATACACCATGTATTTTGATCAGAAACATCCGCTATTAACTCCCTCCAACTCCCCCAGTGTCCTCTACCCGTCACCCTCTGAACCTCGTGTCTTCTTTTCTGCGGTGACTGTAGCCCCTTGAGTCCAATTAGTGCTCCCTCACGCACACGGGTGTGGGCTATCCTCTAGAGCACAGGCAACCTAGCAGCAGCCACACTCCCAAAGGACAGTGACCAGCTCCCAAACTTTTCCCGGAAGAACTGTTAAGTGCCAAATGAAGTATTTATCAGCCCAATATTAATCTCTTTCTTCTGATAAGTATGTTCTAAAGTATTAACAGGAGAAAAACTATGTAACGGGCATAGACCTCGGCACCGATCTGCATCACCTCAGCAACTTTTCTCTGTAAGCCAGAGTGTATTTCAAAATAAGAAATTCAGAGACTAAACCAGTTGAAATGGCATTCACCAATGCAATATGGATACATAAGTCCACAAGAAGGTTCTCACCATTGATCATTAATCACCCCATTTTTCTGGCGCAGAGGATCAAAACTGGGGTATCATATATGCTAAGCACACCTTCTACTGCTGGCTTATATGCTCCCGCTGCCCGACTAATCAGTAATCATTAAGGAAATGCAAATTCAGGCATGAATGTTTATAGCAGCATTATTCCTATGAGCCAAAAGGCAGGAACAACCCAAACGTCCATCAACCAATGTGTGGATAAACAAAATATAGTATACTCATATACTAGAATATTATCTGGCCTTTAAAAGGAATGAGCTGTTGATGTGTACTCTAACAGTCAATGTATCATGAACACACGCTGGTTATTTCACAAAGCAATGTGGGAAATCATTCCATTCACATGAAAAGTCCAGAAATGGGAAAATCTATAGACAGGAATACTGGTGCCTGGTTTCCTTCCACAGCAATGAAATATGTTCTTAAATTGGCCTTGGCAATGGTTACATGTTTCTATGAATATACTGAAAACCGACTATTAGCAGTCAGTAGGTGTTCTCTATCTTACTTTCTGAGGCAGGGAATCCTGCTGAAGCTAGAGCTCACTGGCTGGCTGGCCAAGGAGCTCCAGGGATCCTTCTGTCCATGAACCCCAGCACACACATGGCACTAGGCTGGCTTTTCACATGGCCCCTGGGGATCAAACTCGGGTCCTTACGCTTGTGCAGCGGACACTTTACTGACCTACCCATCTCCTCAGCCTGATAAATACGACACTTTTTAAAAGGCAGAACTATAGGGACAGAAATCAGATCAATGGTTGCCAGTCAGGGCTTGGTAAGATTAAGTTTAAAAAAAAAAAAAAACCTACACAGGAGATTTTTCAAGACAATGAGAATGTCTTCCAGTGTGACAGTGACCATATGGTCACTTAGATGCTAGAACACATACAACCGTGGATGTAGCTCAGTGTTATAACGCTTGCCTTGCAAGTAGGAAGCCCTGGGTTCAATCCCCAGTGTCACATATACCAGTACATGCTTGTATAGTCCTATCACTTTGGTGGAGAGGAAGGAGGATCAGAAATTCAAAGTCATTCCCAGCTACAGAGTGAGTTCAAGGCTAGTCTGGCCTACATCAAACCCTCTTCCAAAACCAAACAAACACACCCACATGTTAAATACATACATAGACTTTTTTTTTTTTTTTTTTTTTTTGGTTTTTCGAGACAGGGTTTCTCTGTGTAGCTTTGCGCCTTTCCTGGAGCTCACTTGGTAGCCCAGGCTGGCCTCGAACTCACAGAGATCCGCCTGCCTCTGCCTCCCGAGTGCTGGGATTAAAGGCGTGCGCCACCACGTCCGGCTATACATAGACTTTTAAACTAGGAAGAGGCTGGGGATATGGCCCAGATGCGAAGTATTTGTACAGCACGTATGAGGTACTGGGTTCAACCCCAGGAAACACAAACACACAAACACACACACACACACATTCATACCATATGTAAATTGCATCCACAAACTGCAACCAATTATGTGAAATGCTATATTTAAAATAATTTTTTAAAAAAGAAATGTCCTAATTCAATGGTAGTGCTGTAAATACCAAAAACTAGAAGGGCCCTGTGGCCTGCAGAAACAGACCAGGTATGTACATGAGTGCTCTCACTGTAGCACTGTGAAAAATCTAGAATGTGCTTTCTCTGAAACTCTTCATGCACTGATCTAAAAGATCCTCAAACTACGTGTTCCGCTAAACCAGAAGGTACATTTCGAGTGATCTATAGATGTAATCTGGCTGGTGAGGAAGTCTCTGAAAGAATAAACAGACACCTGAGGTGCCATCAACGTAAGGGGAGTGGAAATTGAGCAGGTGCTTCAGAAGACAGAGGAAAACTCCCACCACGCACTGTTGGAGATTTTTTATGTGTGTGAACCATACCAAAAAAAATCCTACTTAAAACATTAATTTTAAAAATACATAGTGGAGGTACAAGTGATTAGCATTTCTAAAACCCTGAAAACATTCTAGAGACAGAAATCATGACCATGTGCACTCAGAATGCAAGTTAACTGTCAATTACCAGAAGAGAACAAGCACCCACCACGCAGCAGACTGTGTATTTAACCTTCCTTTCTGACCCAGCATCTACAAAAATAGAAGAAAATAAGGAGTGTGGGAAATAAAGAACAAAGAACGGTTTGAAAAGAGAAGTTATAATTTAAATGGGGGGGGGAGGTAGGTTACATGAGAAATATCACAGAAAAAAGCCCAGAACTCACTACACCTTTCAAAGGTCTCCATTCTGAGGTGTTGTGACTGTCTCTCTTGAAGTAATGAAGGTGCTGTCTACATACCAGAAGAACCAGAGCAACAAACAGGGCTTTTTACCACAGACAAGCACAAATATTCTGCAAGTCTAGGACTCAGCAACATATTTAAACATACACACCCATCACAACCAAACAGCAGAATGGGTTATTTTAGGATTTCAGAAGCGTCTGGAACTCCTTAAAAATCTCACATCCCAAAACATATCAAGTTAAATCTGTCTTTCCTTTTGTCCTTGCGACTGTGAGGTACCATCCTAAAGGGATGTTGGAGCCAGGCATGGTGACACATGCCTGTAATCCCAGCACTCACGATGTGGAAGCAAGAGGTAGGACCGGCAAGAGCAACCTAGGCTAGCAGTGAGTTCCAGACAGCCTGAGTTACACAGCAGTACTCTGTCTCTAAAGAGAGGAAGCAACTAAAACCACAGTGTTACTCACGTCACATAACTTGAGAAGATCTGAATAGGGCTCCTCTGTGAGACGCAATCTTCTGCAGCAACTCAGGATATCTGAGTAAATGTTTCTCAACCCTGGTCAAATTCTAACCCAACTCTGAAAGAACAGTGCTGCCAGACCACATAGTCACTCACAAGTGAAGTCACGGTCCTTAGGGCAAAGGTCAGAAATGCCAGGAATGTTTTACTCTCCCCGTGCAAACCAGCTTCCTGCTGTGACATCCAACCAGAAAGCTGGCTCCCTGGAGGAGAGAGGCTTTTCTGAGGCATTTTTAGTCTGGCATTGGAAGCCAAGAACCCCAGCTAAGTCCCCTACACAGAGAAAGTGTTAACGTAGTCCACACTGAAACTTCACAAGGAATGGAAATAAGAAGCCTGCCAAGTCTGTGTTCCCCATAATCCCAGCCCCCTGGCTAGCTTACTTACAGAAAAAACTGGTTCTCTACCACACACACAGAATAACCAAAAAGGTGATCAACAATCCAGCCCAAGGAAAAAACAAGAACAACAAAACCAACACACACACACAAATACACACACACACACACACACACACACACACACACACACACACACGTTTTATCACACAACAGAAACTCTAACTAAGACAGCTGGTACAATGCTTGTCTAGCATTCATGAAGCCCTGGGTTCAAACCCAGGCATACACCCCCCCTTCGTTGCACTCAAGGGACCAAGAGGATCAGAAGTTCAAAGTCAATCTTAACTAAAGGAGTTCAAGACCAGCCTTCAATAAAGGAGAAATTATCAAAACAAGAACTAAAACTTCATTTTGTAAAAGTCCTCATAACAACAAATAAACCTATCCCCAGTTTTACAGTAGAGCAAAAGAACACTGAAATCAGCCAGTACGTGTCCTTATGAAACTGGTCATCTGAAAATGGTAATGCCTGTGTCCCTGGAATGAAGGAAGAACTAAACAAGATCAATTGTGCGGAAACATAAAACCAATTTCCTGGCACACAACAAAAGCTTAATGTCAATCACTTTTCTACATCTTTCCTTGACTGCTTCCTCCTGAATTATGTACTACCAAACACAGAAGGATCAGACAAAACAAAGCAGTATGCACTGTTACACTGGGATTGACCTGAGAGAACCAACAGACATTTTCAAAAGAAATACATCTTAAAGGTAACTTTAAGACGACCTGACACCTAATATACAGATCTATGCAGTGCTGGACCTCTCAATGGCGAGCAGACAGTATGAAAGCAATTCCAGATCCTCTTCAAATTCTTCAGGTCCAAGGTGTGGGGCTGTGATTGAGTGCTGAAGCATTTGCCTAGAGCATGTGAGGTCTTGAGTTCTAGTCAGTGCATGCACACAACACACAGACATGCACACAAAGGAGCCTATCCCATGTTATATTGCTGACTTTTTTGTTTGGTTGGTTTTTGTTTTGTTTTTGTTTTTTGTTTTGTTGTTGTTGTTGTTGTTGTTGTTTGATTTTTTTGAGACAGAGGATTTCTCTTTGTGGTGCTGGCTGTCCTGGAACTCATTATGCAGACAGTCTGGCCTCGAACTCCCAGAGACTTACCTGCCTCTCCTAGGATCAATGGCAGGAGTCACCATACCCAGCTTTGCTGAAACTTTCTAGCTCCTTGGCTAAGAACAACATTCAAATTTAAATATAGAAACCTGACAGATCTCAACAATCAGATGAAAACTATATCCTTCCACATTACACAATTACAAATATTGTATTCTAGAAAATATGTATTACAAAGAACACACAATGAAATACATGCTCCACATATGAAAAGATTCAGTGACTCCTGAATGTGGAAAACTTTAGAGTCAGCTTCTTGACAAAATGATCCAAACTACTTGAGATATATTAGTGTAGATGTTTTTACACGACGGTTTTTTTTCAAGTCTGAAAACACTAAAGCTCTTTATAATACTCAACAGGACATCTATGCTAAAACTAATCCAGGTAAGTATTAACCCAAACGAACAAATAAAGAATTTTAAGACACAGTTTTACTGCTTTGTACATGCCAAATGCTACCAGCTAATACTGAAACCCTCAGCACACTGCTCTGAGAATCTCTCACAATCCCTACAGGCACTGGTAATGCTCTCATTGTGTCAGTGATGGAGACTTTTCCCCTTGCAAAATACTTTCTCATACATATGCTCAAATTAGCTTCATGACCACCTGAAAAGGTGATACAACTCCTTTTGCAGTTGAGAAAACTAAGACCCAATGAAAGTTGTCACGGTCAGAGTCCGGGATAGCCCACCAGTCTCTCCTTCAGGCAGCTCTTCCTGGTTAGAATTAGAGTCCAAATGAACTATTACAGCAACGCTGGGACAAAAGGAAATCAAGGCATTATTAATCTCAATTCACTTTTCTCCCAAGATCTTATAGGAGAGTGAATATACAACCTAGTATCTCCCAACTCGGATGTCGGAGCTGAGGGGAGGTTATAAGGTCGGTGTCACAATCAAATAAAAGCAAATGCCAGCATACCTAAATATAAGCCACAAGACAAGGTCTGGTCAGGGGTATCGTAATTCCTAATACCATCACCAGAGTTCAAATGTGACTTTGGAACTGTGGCTGTAACTTAAACAAGTCATGATAACTACGTAAAATCTGAACCACTATTACCAAACAAGCAACTCTAAGAATCAATTTTGACTCACTTTGAAAATAATCACAACCATGAATACCACACCCATGTCATCAGGAGCAGGGCTGCAGATGTAACCCAGTGGCAGAGCACTTACCCAGCATGCACCAAGCCCTAGTTGGATCTCCTAGGAGTTCAATTCTCTATTGCAGCAAACTGGGCTGAACACTATCAGTAGTGCTTATTACCAATCTCTAGCACACACCACATGCATTTAAATGTTTGTGTACTGCTACGGTGTTATAGTAAGTCATGGAAACACAGTAATTAATAACATAGTTTCCCCCTCATGAAATTTTGCTGTTTAAGGAGCAGCCAGGAAGAAGGTTACATCCAGTCCAAACATGCTACAAAGAGCAGGCCAACATCTTCCTTCATAGCAAGGAGGTCCTGCTCTGAGAAACTGATAAGAGGCTCCCTAAATGAGCCAAGAACATCTGTTCGAGCTTAAGGAGGCCAGAAAGGCCACTATATTGTTAAGAAATGCCATCCAAGGGTGGATTCTACCTGGTAGAGTAACCAAGATGGAGATGCAGAGGGTCACTGCCATGGGCAGGGACCATTTCCATGGCATATGCAAACACCATCACTTCGGGAAGCACCAAGGAACATGTGCCCCCGCTGCAAGGATGCCCAGATCAGTGACATTATCATCGTGAGTGAGCATAGGCCCATGAGCAACATAGTACACTTTCAGTGTGCTCAAAGTCACCAGGACCCCAGCACCAAGAAGCAACTCAGTTATGCAACTGGATGTCTGACGTCACCCACCACCACCACCACCACCAAAGAAAATAACCTGACTCTCCGACCAGGCTTGAAGTCTCTGGACCCTCATCAAAGGGAGGGATGGTGAGCAGTGACGTGACTACAGGTAGACCCCTCACTGCCTGAGAAGTGGGGGATGAACCCAGTCTTGCCTGCTGACTGCCTTCTCACCTCTGAGCAGGAACAGGGAGGGCCACCTGAGGTGTTGCCTTCCCAGAGTTCTTTTAGCTTCTACTGTGTCTTGTTGGTCCTTGTCACCTCGTGCTGTCTTAGTAGACAAGATCAACTCGGTGGCGTCTTGCCCCACAGTGTCTGGGGCGGAAAGAGTAGCAATGTTCCTGGCCTTTGGGCCTCTAGTCTAGGCCCCCGGTGGCGTCTTGGGTGTGGTGTGAAGCAATACCAGCTGTCTGGCTCTGCACATTGGCCTGAGCATATCCCCCACAGCGAGGCCAGCAGGGCCCCAGGACACTCAACCCCATCTAAGAGGACACCACATTCACTTGGAGGAAACACCTGGGAGGGAGCAAGTTTTCCACCTGGAGTTCCAAGGAGTTGAATTCCAGGCCTCGGATTCTAAAAACGTCTTCGCTCTAACGGCCTCAAAATCTAAGGGAATTAACTGGTCTCAGGGCAACAAGCCTGAGGAAGCCCAGATGGGCAGCAGCCTGGAGCTGGACTCGTAAGTGCCAGGGATGAGAGGCACAGAGGCAGGAGTAGGTTGGAAATAGGACAGTTTGAGGGACTAGGGGGACCAGGGAGAGATTTCTGTGGGTCACCACACTAACTTTTAGTGGAAGGTGTGGGGGAGAGGAAATTAAAAAGAATTTTTTAAAGTGTGTGCATCTAATAATTACAAACCACTAACCAGGAGATAAACGCAAAGTAAGGAGGTATAAAACTAAAACGTAAGAATCCCCTAAATGGCCTGGGGAGATGGTCCAGTGAGCAGGTAAGTCGCCTGCTGTGAAAGTGTGAGCGAAGCAGACAAGCACAGTGAACAGCACAGCAGCAGCCTGGACCCCACTGGGCCTGGGCTAGACGCACAAAAGTGCATCTGACCACCTAAGCCCCACACCTGCTTACACTGTACACACCCCTCTTCTAACGCCGCACCTAACACACTGTGGGCAACCTAGGACGCCTACCTGCATCGAAGGCTGTATTCTATCTACACCCGACTCCAAGAAATAATGAGTTCCTCCTCCTTTTGACAACCATCAAAAACTCCCTTTCCGTGGACAGTTTCTTTGTAAAAAAAAAAATAGGCTGATCCAGCCTAGACTAGTTTTCAGTGCAGAGTAAAGCAAACCTTGTCCGCTGAGTGAACATTTAGGGAAAGCCACTATTTACCATCTCACGCCTGTGCATAATTGGGAATGTATATGATTAAAATCAGATGCATCATGGGAAGTAGTAAACAATGGCTTATGCAATTTAAGCCTGCCAGTGACAACAGAGAACCATCAGGCTACACCCCTTCGCGACCATGCCCCGCCCCACACACACACTATAAAAGGAAACCCTGCCAAATAAAACTCAAGATCCTTGAATACTTTCATTCATGTGGCTGCTGTTACTCTGACAATATATTCTGAACTGAATAAAGTTCCCTTGCAACTTTGCAATCTGTGTGTGCTCATTTCATTCTTGAGCAAGATGCCAAGAAATCTGGAAATAACCAGCTCAAAGTCCAACGGGTAACATGAAGACATGAGTTCAGACCCCACATAAAAAGAGCTGGGCACGGCAGCACGGTCTATAACCCGGCAGGCCGACTACCCAAAACAGGGAGCTCCTTCACAAAGAGACTCTCTCAAAAAGTTCAGTAGAGAGTGAATAAAGGAATACACATGACATAGACCGTTAGCCTCTCCATGCACTCGGGTAAGTTCACCTACACGCACATGCACACCCAGAAACACAGAACAGTAAAATCAGATAACCCCATAAATGAAATTCAACCCCCCACACACACCCACACACCAAACGACCAGGGCGCTTCCTGCAGAAGCGAATGCTAACCCTTTAAAAAGGAGCATATAAGACAGGCGTGGTGGTGCACACTTTCGATTCCAGCACTTGGGAGGCAGAGGCAGGTAGATCTCTGTGAGTTCGAGGCCAGCCTGGTCTACAGAGAGAGCTCCAGGACAACTAAAGCGGCATAGTGAGACCCTGTCTCAAAATAAATGACATAAACAGGAGCAAATCAGAGTGAGGAGACAGAGCTGCACTAGGGCACTAGCAGAGCTTGGAAAGTGCTGAGGTTGGTTGGTGACGGAGACCTGCGAGCGTCAGCATTAGCGTGGAGAACGGACGATGAACTAACACCTTCTCTGGCCAACTTTAGTCAGCCCTTCAGAAAAGTCAAAGCAAGCCTAGCAGCAGCTTACCCAGAGGGCAATTCGGGCTCACTGTTTTCAGCCACAAGTATGACTCTTAGTAATTTCCAGCCACATGAATGGGCTCATCTGACAATGAGAAACACTGCTTTGGAATTTTTGTCTCTAACACAACATCCAAGCTGGTCCAAACAGCATTCTTCTTGGTGCAACTACACTCATCTAATCAACTCAGAAAAGCAAAAAAGAACCTAGAGTCTTACCTAAACGTATAGTTAGAGGGGAAGGAGGAGGATGCGTGTAGGTTCCTATTCTTGATCAGGCGTTTCACTATCATCGCAGAGGAATATTTGTTTATCCGTTAAGTTAAAAAGAAAACTTGGAGAACTTCTGATAACCTTCTGAAGCAGACAATAAAAGGATTAGGCCTTTTTTAACACATTCAAAGTATCCCGTGTATTATAAAAACTGTAAGATAAACTGCCTGGCACAGGCCTGTAATCCCAGCTATCTGGGACAGGCGGAGTCCAAGTTTAAGGGCTGACTGGGTTGCAGAGGCGGAGGATTTGCCTAGTCGGTGAGATCCCCGGTTCAATCCCAGGTACCACAAAAATAAGAGGAGTAATGGCGATGACAGAGGAGCAGGAAAGTAAGGGGCAAGATTCTGAGTGACAAGGCTGAGACCTCCTCATCTCTCCTAAGAACTTCCACCCAGTTTAATAAGCGTGACAGTCGGTTTCACACCTCACTCACTGGAAAAGCTAGGGGGGTTCCTCTCTCTGGATGCCATTTTGTATTGTTTCTCTCAACTCCCTAGAACTCATTCAATGTTTAATATTTATTCCCATCCTTTAACAAAAAAATAGGAGAAATGCACAAAATGCTATCCCTGTGCCTGCGGTGGTGCTTAAGCTGGATCGGTTTTCAGCGCTGTCCAGAGACTACATCAGCTATGCCTTCAGAACTAACTGCGGTAGCAGGCAAAACCATCAGGACTGATGGTCCATCCCAAGGAAAGTGCAAGGGCCTGAAGAGAAGGTGAACGCTGGAAGAACTGTTTACGAGTGCTAGCTCTGGCACTTCGAACACTGAACACCGCAGCAAGTTCCTCCCTGGTGTTAGCTGTGGGGTGGACTCGCCATCACTGGACCACGAGGCCGCCAGTCTCTATCAGTGCTTCTCCTCCCCAGCCACCACAAAGCCCATTCTCTCAACTAAGTCATGCCACTTCTAACCTCCAAATCCCACCAGAACGGTCTCTAGTCTTGACTTGCACTGATATAATTCATTGGCATGGCTGTGCAAATTACAATGCTCATTATTTAAAAGAGATCTCTGTGGCTGCCGAGAAGTAAAGCTGTATAGACCCCACGGCACATAAAGACTCGCTCTCACAGCACATGAAGACATGCTCCCACAGCACAATGCAAGAAAAACAGAGCATAAACTCAGGGGAGTTCTGTGTAGACACAGAGAAATGTAAACAATTTAATAGAAAGCAAATCCTTATCTCTGAGTTCGATTTCAAGGTTTTGACAATATGCGTACAATCGTTATAATTAAGTAGCTATACAATACCTGAACACAGGCTAAAGAAAAATTAGGGAGTTCTTGGATACAACACAGTATTGATCTTGAGCAGAGAGAGCACCTGGTGTGTGCCAGATTTATGGAGCCTGGTTTATGTGATGGACTTAGACAACCCATTATTGTGTATTTGGTTATTTTTTTTTAAAATAAGGAAAGCCTAATTCAGGAAACTGTATTAAACCATTTACTTATTTTTAAATTTCTTGAAAACTGAGGTAAGTTCAAGAAAGACCAGAAAGCAGCAAATAACCTAGATGAAAATGTTTCCTCCCTATGAGTAAAAGTATATGACCTGGAAATAACCACATTGGCTATTGATTAGATAGACAGGTAGATAAATAGATATACTGGATGGATGGATGGATGGATGGATGGATGGATGGATGGATGGATGGATGGATGGATGGATGGGTGGGTGGATGGGTGGGTGGGTGGGTGGGTGGGTGGGTGGTGGGTGGTGGATGAGTGGATGGGTGGATGGGTGGATGGGTGGATGGGTGGATGGGTGGATGGGTGGATGCCTGATATCATTAAGAAGCTTTTGCAGTTTTGTTCATAAAGGCACTGGTGGATCTGAGTGGTGGTACATACCTGTACTCACAGCATTCAGAAAACTGAGGCAGGAGGATGAAGAATTCCAGCCAGTCTAGGCTACCTAACTCCATATCAAAAAAGGAAAAAAAAAAAAAAAAAACTCACAACAATAATAATAAAAACAGTAACAGTGCTAGTTTGGAACTCGACCCCCTCTTCCCCACGGTGTATTTGCAACATGGACCAAGAGATACTTCAAAGAGTTATTAAAGCTTTGGTCCTTCCTTGGCCGTATTTGGGAAGAAAAAGATAACTGAGGAAGAAGACAAAAGGGCTTTGTTTCTGCTGTTTCTAAATAACAGTGAAATTATGTCATACCCCCCATTCACTTCTTATAGCTCCTCAGCTCAGATTTCAAGCTTATAACCCGAGGAGATGGATTAAATCCCCGAACCCTGCATCAGCTAGAGCTCTCCTCTGAAGCTCACGAGACACAACTGGACGCAGCAAGACAGCAACACAAAACCAAAGTGAGACTGTGGTAATCCACATCCACACACACTTCAAGCTCCCAGTGACCTTCCCTGCTCACCGCCCTCCTCCCCGGCCTCAACCAGCCTCTTAAAACAGCACTGCCTTCCTTGTACAAAATGCAAGTACCTGTCCTTTCCCCACATCATAACTGCTCATGCAAAATCACAAAATAAGAGAAAAACACAAAATCGTTAATTCTGAGATACAACCTGAGCCCCTGCTGGGGCCTCTTCCTCCCAGATCTGTGTTTTCATTGAAACTAGTGTAGATCTGTTTCCACTTCCAAGTGGCTTCCAGTTGAACCTACTCACTTAGTCCAGAAAGGGCACGTCAGAAGTACTGCAAGATCCTGCTGTCCCCAACATTCACATTTGTCCCTTATCTGCTGAACCGTTTGCACGGGTACCCCGAATTCTACCGCCTAGACTAACAAGCCTATAAAGACACCCACTACACACCGACACACCAGAAGTTCTCAGTCAAACACGATGAGACTTTCCTGGCCTGTGCTAGTCAGAAGGCAAAGCATCAGAAAACTCTGTAAGCATTAGAGCAGTTAGCAGGGTACTTTCTATGAATATATGCAGAGTATGAGGGGAATGACATTTTCGGCAAGCCAACACTGATCTTGCTAAGAATTTCCTCCCTTTAAACAGGTAACTTCTGCATCCTCAACTTAAATGTTTCATGAGTTTTTACTGTTATTATTGGCAATAGGAAGGACTAAAATTACTTATTTCTCTTTGAAGGCACTAGAGAAGAAAACAAAGCTAACGAATGCATGGAATTTTATTTCCTATTACTGGATATATCACTTTAATCGGCCAACAAGCAAAGTGTTTATTTCTAAGGTAACAAATTTGTTTTCGGTGAAATGAAAAAACAAAAATCTTCTATCAAGTTAAATTGCCTTGAGATAAATAAGGAATGGAACGAAGCAAAATGCACCAAAAAAGAATTTACAATATGGAGCCATAATCAGAAAGGAAGACAAAGAAAGGGTTTGTTCCTGATGGTCAACGGAGTCAGCTCCCCTCAACTGTGACGTGCCCACTCCTCACCTCATCAATGACATAAAGTTATGTTCCACTTTGGGGGCAGGAGTGGAAACGGTGCTCAGGAGTAAAAACCCCCCTCCCCCCCACACACAATTTCCCCGGGCATTTGCATGTTATCCTGGGACATCTAAGAGGCAAGCCTGGCCTGTCAACAGCTCAGCTCAGTCTCTGCAGGGTGAGAGCAGCCACAGATGTGGAAAAAGAGCTTCAGAGCCCTAAGAACACTGCACACAAACACCTGCTTCAGGGTTTGCCATAGCTTGCTCACCTCCATCAAAGGGATTGATTAATTTTCCAACACTTGATGGCTTTGCCCCAAAGACGTGGAGAAATTCACTTAATTTACCTTTGGTATTTATTTCCTTTCCTCGGGAGTCCAAACTAGATTGGGGATTTCAGATCTGTTTTGAATGGTGAATTTCTTTTTTCTAATAAGAGTAAAAAGTGGAAGAGTTAAGACAGAGGAAGACAGCCGATGCCAACCTTTGGCCTCCACATGGACCTCCCCCTACAGAGACGTACACACAGACACGAACATGTGGCCCCAAAAGGTTTTCCTCGGTAAGAAGCTGCCTCCCTGTAAGTGGAGTCACCGTGGCGCAGATTTTCTGAAGCTGTCCTGCATGGGTAGTTCCACGAGCATTTAGTCAAGTGGGAGTTCTGGGCTCCTGTGACACTTCTATTTTTCAGAATTGTAGAACTACTTTTATATCTTGACTGCTACAAAGAATAGTTTAAGGACACAACTAAATTAGAAAATTTAGGTTTTGTTTTTAGATTCAACTTTCTGGTTGTTTCTTAGAGAATGAAGTCTTGCAAGGTTCATTTTACTATTGAGGACCTTTTAAACTGTAGACTTGATTTACATGTAAATATGAATCTGGGATAATCAGAAACATACTGCCATGCTCCAAATAGTCTTGTTACTTCCTCATTTTTACATATATAAATATAATATAGATTATATATTATACTATATATTATAACATATGTGTTAATTTGGTAAAAATGTGAGTCCTAATAAAATGTATCCTAGGCATTTTTATTTAATTTTTTCAAGTTTTAGTGAGAAACATTACTTAATATTCATTCCACTGTTTTCCTCTTTTAACCTTATTTCCTGAGTCTCTCACTGAAGCTGGCCACCTGGGCTAGCTGCCCACTGAGCCAAAACAATAGCTCTGCCTCTGCCTACCCAGCTCTGGGATCTCAGCCACACCCATCGTTTTACATGAGTGATGGGAACCTGAACCCAGGCTCACATGTTTGCTTTGGTTCCTTTTCTACTGAGGACCCTTTAAATTGTAGTTTGATTTAAGTGTAGTATGAAGGGGGGGATTATCAGAGACATATTGATATGTCCCAAAGAAGTCTTAGGTTATATACTGGTTTGTATTATTTAAAAAATTTAAGATGTGAGTCCTAATCAATGTATTCTAGGTAATTTTTATCTATTTTTTACACTGAACTATTGAGCCATCTCCCCAGCCCTGGCTGCTATTTGTTTCTGTGGAAGAGTATTTTCTGTAGACACTGAGTCAAAAATGACTGCTCCTTTTTGACTTTTATTTTAGTGGCTATTAATAAATAAGTCTGTAATAATGTCTTCCATGCATCCATCACTCTCAAGAAAAACAAGACCAAGTCCTTAAGCATGTATTAGCTCCAATTTTGCCTAAGAGGTACTCAGCACTGAGCCTTAAGGATGAACACTAATCCCAGCCCAATAAGCACTACTCTAGTAAGGCTAATTGGTGAGCTTCGAGTTAATCTGCTGAAGACAAGACATGTTAGGTTAGAGTAGAGGCCATTTATCCTCTTTACATATTCTGTTTTCAAAGAGTGTGTTCTGGTGAGGCCTCGGATATGCCAGAAACATGGTCCTTGTTTGGGCAAAGAAAATTTTGTGAAGACTAAGTCCTCTATTTTTACCAGCAGCCTTTCTTAGCCATTAGCTTCTAATAGCAAATTAATCCCACTACAAACCACTAAGAGCAGTTTATCTATGTATCAGGAAAATTTTAATGGCAGGATACACTACACAAAAAGAAATATCAACACACACACACAGACACAGAGAGAGAGAGAGAGAGAGAGAGAGAGAGAGAGAGAGAGAGAGAGATGGGTGGAGGGAGGGGGAAGTAGCCCAGGCTGGGTAGCACGGGCCTGTAAATTCCAGCTACTTCAGCACCTGGGGCAGGCAGATGGCAAGTTCAAGAGATGCCTGGGCTAGAGAAAGAGCCTACATGGGCAGCATAATGAAACTGTCTCGAAATAAAGGTAAAAAGAGGGCTGACAATAGAACAAAGTAGAACATCTGCCTACCATTTGTGAAACCTCAGGTTCAACCATAGCAAAAGACAGAGATAAAGACAGGGAGACATAGAGACCGGGTGAGGAGAGAAGGAGGGGGATTTGCATGTTTTAAAAACAGGATCAATCTGAAGCAAACGGAACTGCCTTAGAAATACCGTAAGTCAGTGTTTTCTCTTCTGTGTGTTCATGTGCAGGGCATGTACATGTTCTCATGAGTATGTGCTCATGTGTGTGAAGGCCAAAACTTGACTTCAGGTTGGCCAATGAGTTTCAGAGCCCTGCCTATCTCTGCCTCCACGGCACGGGGGTGACAAACGCATGCCAGCAAGCCTGGCCTTTTGGTTTGGTTTGGTTTGGTTTTTATGTAGGTGCTGGGGATCCTAACTCAGACCCTCATACCTATACATTTTACTCACTGAGCCATCCCTTCATCCCTAAAATCTGTATTTTATATTTTTAAAACAATACATGACATGTTTAGAACCCAATTATCACAGAAATCACTGGTTATAAGTAAATATTTACAAATGTTGCTCACCTACCAGTGTACGTATCCCTCTCTTTAAACAAGAGACTGAAATTCTGAAAATAAACATATACCTAAGAGAATCAAGTAGTTGAATACATTCTGTTACTGAGCTGCATTAATGCAGCTCTTTAATCCAATAAGACTTTCAAAGCAGTCTCCAGAGAATCACTGCATAAATGTCCTACAATCATCTATTTCTTATGCAAAGTAAATTGGACAAATACTATCTGCTCACAGTATCCATTAATCTTAATCTCTTTCTTCCCTGCCCTTCCATATTAGAGGCTTTAAAACGCTCAAATATCCGACATCCTTTGCAAGTCAAGAGTATCAGCTGGCAAAGCTCTGGCCAGCAACAAGAACTTACACAAGCCCTTGCAAAATAAAGACAGGGCTGGGAGTATGGCTCAGTGGTAGTGTTTCTCTAGTAGGGAGGCCATGGATGGGGGGCAGGGGTATTCATGAGAATACAGATGATGAAAAACAAAACCTTTGCCAAAAGGGTTCTCAATCCTTCCCTTTCCCAGTCGGCAGCACACCCTTGAACCTGTGACTTGAGGGCTAAGTCATCATGTGATCCTTAAGCACAACCTGGCACTACTGAGCCACCCGCCATTATACATTTAATGTCCGGTAACCTGAAGACACATATAATTCTAATGTAATCAATGCTATACTCAAGTCTACCTAATCAACTGACGCCATAAATCACTCAGGAGAATAAACTATGAGATAAAATAATAATAAAAGGTTATCTATGAAAAAGTATGATCAGAGTATTAAGTGCCAAATGCTGAAGAACAGAAATAAGGACAAATATGTTTTCCACCCACCACTCCAGAGGCTGTTGCCACACACTAACTGATCTGATCTTCACAACAAACGGAGTTTGTACCATCATTATTTCTGCCCACTGTCAATTTTCCCTCAATCTTTAACAAAGGGCTAGAAAGAAAGCTTACTGCTCTCGAGAAGCAGCCTAACTCAATCAATCCCCAGCACCCATGTCAGGCACTCACAATGCCTGTAATTCCAGCTTCGGGGGAGACAACACTCTACCCTTACTCGCGTGCAACATGACACACACATACATGTATGCATAATTCAAAGCTAAAAGCAATTCATCTTCTAAAAATCACTGACAAAAACACAACTAGCAAGGTGGGAGAAAGCTGATAATTTATTCTGAAATTACCATCTTCTGCTTTCATAAAGCACGAAAGTAGAATGTTGTTTGTTAAATGAACAACACTTACAAAGGACATCAAGCTTACCGTTATTCTAACAAGCTTAGATGGCAAAGCATGCGTGTGGCAAGCCAATGTCAGGGTCTCACTGTGTTAGGAGACTTTTAGTCCCTGCAGTCCCAAAGCCTGAGCCCTACCAAGGCTAAGAAACCGGCTGGAGCCATAAAGCAGTGTGTTGACAAGTCCAGTACCAAACTGCCCTGTTATAGGAAGAAACACACTACAACAATTCCATGGACCAAATTAAAGATATAAATGTAGAATTACAAAGGAAAACCACCATACCCGTTCACAGTCAGGAGCAAGGACTTTTAAAGTGAAATGGCTCCACGACGATGCCTGCCAGTTTTCTAAACTGTGCTATAGATTTAAACCACACCAGAGAAAACGGAATCAGGACAGGAATTCCCACCCATCCCAACTCAAGTCTCCATGGAAGATTAGGGTTGGAGGTTCACATTTAGGAATAAGGAATTTTGGGTTCTCAAAGTACACTGGCTATGTCTAAAAGAAGTCTGTGGTATCCCTAGTCCAAGGAATAAGCATGCATAAGATGTTTGTCTCCAAAGCTAGACCATCAATTTCTTTCAGCTCCACAAAAAAAATACCGTGGGGAATCAGATACCAGTAAATGGAAACAGAAATGCTGCCGATCTCCCTTACCTCTCAACTCTTGGCATTTTATGATACTGGACTTCAAGTTTTCAACCAATTAGTTTCTGACGCTCATTTCTACTTGTTTGGAAATATATAAATACGATCAAGTGGTTTCTCGATACAGTGTCTAAAAAATGGAATTAGGGTTATCACTTGGATACTCTTTATACACATTCCCTAATAAATTTGAACATGTTTAAAAGAAAAAGTAACTAGCCGTGGGGGTGCGTGCCTGGAATCCCAGAGCTTAGGAGGTGGGAGCAAGATGATCGGTTTAAGGCCCACCTCAGCTCTGTAGACTCCAAAGAATAAAATAAATTAAATAAAAAGGAGAAGACCTGTATTCAATTCCCAATACTACTAACAGAGGTAAGTACTAACTACTACTACTGTAGTAATATAGGCCAGTAATTTCTGCATTGTGGAGGCTGAGCTGAGGATTACAAATTCAAGGCCAATCTGAGCTCCATTGTGAGACTGTACCTGGAAACGAAATTTGCAAACCTATGTAGCTTGGAGGAGGGGGGAACACCTCAAAAGTGTTTTGCTTGGAAGAATTCAAATAATTAATTATATAGAAATAATCTCGTGCTAAATAGATTTAGTTCATAACTCAATGTTCTCTCAAATGTAACTATTAAAACTATCAAGCAAAAAAATTTTTTTAAGCCGGGCGGTGGTGGCGCACGCCTTTAATCCCAGCACTCGGGAGGCAGAGCCAGGCGGATCTCTGTGAGTTCGAGGCCAGCCTGGGCTACCAAGTGAGTCCCAGGAAAGGCGCAAAGCTACACAGAGAAACCCTGTCTCGAAAAAAACAAAAAAAAAAAACAAAACAAAAAAATTTTTTTAAATATATATGCTTAAGCCCATCATGGCGGCTCACATCTTGCACTCAGATGACTAAAAAGTGTCTGTAACTTCAGTACCAAGAGATCAAACACTCTCTTCTGGCCTCTATGAGCATCGGTCATGCACGTGGTACACATTCATACATGCAGGCAAAACACAGATTAAAGATAATAATAATAAAACCAGTCTGAAAACCAACGACAATAAATTTAACTAGTCATGCCTGGTGGCACTAGCATATGGATCCCAGGTACTCTGAGGCTGAGGCAGGACGACCATAAATTGAATATCTGCCTGAGCTACATACTGAGTTGAAAGCCAGCCTGAACAACTAAGACCCTGTTTCAAAAATACAAAATCAACAACAACAAACACATAGAGGTGGGAATACAGCTCAGTGACATAGTGTTTGCACTATATGCACAAAGGACCAAATTAGAAGACAGAAATAGAAAAATAAAAATTCGGATGAAAGATATTTAAGATTAAATCACCAATCAGGATAAAGATTACTGGAAACTCGGTCGTTCCTCTCCAGGTTCGCAAAGGGGCACCAAACATTATACATCCTTTCTTTAACTTTCAGTTTTGAAAAGTTTAGTCTAAAAAAGCTTTATAAGGGCTAGAAAGATGGCAAGTGTGAGGATGTGAGTTCAAATCGCCAGAAGCCAGGTAAAGCTTATTATAATCCCAGAGCTTCTACCTCGAGATGAGGAGGAGACAGGAGGACACACAGAAGCATGAGGACGAAACCCTGTCTCAAACAGGGTGAGAGAAGAGGACAGGCTACTCCCGGAGTTAGCCTTTGACCTCCACACACACTCCTGCATACGCATGTATACTCATGGATGGACAGGGATGGACACGGACGGGGACGGACACACGGACACACACACACTCCAACTTAAACCAAAGAAAAAGTTCTATAAAATAGTTCAGGGAGCCCATGTCCACTACAATGAGGCCCCCTTAGGGCAGTGGTTCTCAACCTGTGGGTCATAACTCCTTTGGGGGTCAAATATCAAATATTCTGCATATCAGATATTTACATTATGATTCATAACAGCAGCAAAATTAAAGTTATGAAGTAGCAATGAAATAATTTTATGGTTTGGGGTCACAACATGAACTATATTAAGAAGGTTGAGAACCGCTGCCTTAGAGTAACATCTAAAACAAGCATAAGAAAATTTAAATATTCAGATTTCACCCTGACAGCATTTTTGTGTTTGTGGCCCAAAATCCATAATTCCACACTGCATTTGGCTAGACATAACATTTCACTCTCTTCCAACCTGTGACAACTTGTGTGTTTCTTCAATCTCCATACCTTCAACACTTCCAGAAAGTACTGCCCAATTGTTTTACATCAAATTTGGATCTGTCTGATGTTTTCGGAAATTAAGTTGCTTTTTTCTTTTTAAGATTTTTGTTTTATTTTTTATATGTGTTTTGCCTGCTTGTAAGTGCACTATTGAGCCAACCAGACTGTACGTGCTGTGCACAGACAGGAGTGCCCCACCCTGCACAACAAGAGGGTTGCCTCGGTCCCGCTGCTGTCGCAAAACTTGGCTATTTACAGATGCTGGCAAGTCATGTAATGGGCAATCCTCTCCAGACAGACATTTGACCCCTTAGCATCCCGTCTTTTCTCCGCTAAGGCGCGCAGAGCGTGAATAAATACTAACTGCACCGTACTTCCATTCTCCACCTCTGCTGCTATTCTCGATCACTCTCTCACAGTGATCTAAAAGTGAAAGGTACTCTGGTGTGGTGTGATGTGTGGTGTATTGGATATTCTTCTTCTGTTTGTTTTTCTTCCTCCTCCTTGTTGTGGCCTACCCCCCTATTTCTTCCTAGCGAGCCTATGCCTTCCCTTAGACCCTGCACACAAGATCCCTCCCCCTTCCACGCTCACCTCTTGTAGAACTCCTCCTTGTCACCACTCCTCGTCTCTCTCTGTTATAGCCCCATTCTGTTATTTTTCGAACCGGCTGTTGGACGTACCACGTGTCAAGGATCATTCAATCTCCCTCAATCCCCTGCCCATGCGACCGTCTACGCGTCACACTGTGATTGTCATACAGTCCCCCAACGGGCATCCCAACTCTCCGTGAAACACTTCTGGAGAGCCTTTCAACCGGCCTCCTTTCATATCCTTAATTTTCCGGCTGAGTGTCTACACGTTCCTTGTTCCTAATATGTCCACTAGCGTCTGTCACTTGCATCTCATAAGTTACACCAATTGCAGAGCTTATCCTGATCAATCTTGTTGCTCCGTTGACTCACTAATGGACTGGGGGTGCCACTTCTAGTATAGCAACTTCCCTATCTACCTGTTTCGTGTTGTACCTATCTCCTATCTCGTCCCCAGAACCCAGGAAAGGATAGATAACACACCACCCCCCCCACCCCACCGCACGCGCAGATAAAAGGATGCCCCACCCTTACCCCCCGCCGCCAGAACCTCAGTTTCCAGCACCCAATCATTCATAGTCCAAGACCTGACTCTTATCTTCCTGAACCCAATGCTGTCCCCGATCCCCCCACACATAAACATGATTACAAATAAAAAACGAGCTTCTAACTAGGGAGGAAGGAGGGTACAGGCGAGCTGGCACTCTGACTACAGAGCTTCCTAATTGGAAGACCCCTTGTGAAACTTTGACCTGGCCCCCTTTCAGAAGCGGTCTGCTGGTTACTTCCACGTTCTTTGATGCCTGTGCCCACCTGGCAGCTCGTACTCACATGTACTTTTTGTTAGGTCTTGTGAAAGGCTCCACTTTAATCTGTGTGTACAGGGTTATGTCCTGAATGACAATTCATCAGAACCAATACTTACCATCTCTCCCTAGGCCGAGTTAGTGACCTCCTCCAGTTACCAATGCCACCCCATAGCAGTCTCGATCCCAGTCCATACCCAGACCAATTGCAGGAACATTCAGCTCTTACTTCTCCGACGGATGGGCCCCACATGATTGGTTTCCTCTGGCCTGGAGTAGAACCGAATTCTAGTCTTGATCAACCTCCCACTCCAAATTTGTGTTCAAACAACTCTTTTCGAGCATGTGTGAAGAAAAAAGAAAAAAAAATAGGCAGTGTATTTGACTCCAAGAAGACAACAATTCTATGTCATTATATATAAATTGAATAGCCCCGACATGCGCCCTAAAAGCCACAGATGGAGCAGCCTCATGCTTGCCAATCCTCTCATCCCCCTATGTATAGCATATTGCCATATAACCAAAATAACAGTACCCCCCTGCCACACCCTATTTCTACAAAGTAAAAGATTGTTAAAAGTAAACAAAGTGATATGTCAGTTCCGCTCTGAATCTCCTCTTGGATTCTAGATTAAACCAAGTATTATAGCACAACCTTATTACAGTGTGGAAAGGTTAGAGGATAAAACCTTAACACCGAAGTTAGCACAACTCATTATCTGTCATTCTCCGCGTAATCCATGCCCTCTCTATTTTCCTCTAGAGTAGAAACCAGTGGATGAGTGCCCACTGCACAACACCTTCCTCTCTCTTAACCTCAGCTTCCTGATGCTGGGGCCTAACCAGTAGTGACTATCCCTACAACTTCTCAGCTTCGCAGTTACGTTATCTATATAATGACCAATGTCTCTGGAATCATCAAGTACCGTGTATACTAGCGCAACGAACGTCTACTCTTACAACTACCGCTCACCCCACTACCAATAAGCCGGAAACAAGCAGTACCAGTCCAATCATACATCAACACTACACACCACACAAACACAACACACACTGCTACCCACCCCCTTCTACCACTATGCAATCCTCCAGAGTCACTCTCTCGCACATTCTCATTACCCACCCCAAGCACAATCTGCCTCCATTGAGAATTACATTTTCTCAGGTTGTCCTAGCCCATAGAACTGTTACCCCTGCCCCCATAATATTAATAGACCAAACTACTCACGTATTCCTCATCGCACATCTGGAAACGATCCCATATTCCTGGCCAATTATCTCCTCCACTGCATTTACACTTGTAAACAAAATTCAACGAATCTAGCGCTCATACTCACCACGACCAAAAATGCCCAAGCCCATAAACTACGATGTAGGATCACGCGACCCAATAGTTGCGACCACAAGTGACGTAAGATCGATCATCCATAGTCTGCTGCCTCCCCACTGTTTGGATTTCCCTTCTCCCTGGACTCTCTTAAACAGGACCAGTTCGCCACAAAGAACCCACGTGAGGTCCCTACGCACAAACAAACCCTTTCATCCATGGATGTCTAGTCATCTAATCGTCAATTTTTAAAACAACAAAATATCCATTACTAAGAAAAAAAAAAAAAAGCGATATAATCTAGCACCCCAGAGAGTAGACAGAACGGTGGATCAGTTATTAAACATGTGAAGAGCACTGAAGTCCTTGCCTCTTCCCCATATGACCTGACGCGGCGTTGCTCCTTCCTGACTCCAGCACTCCCTGACACTATCAATTCATCTTAACCAGCATCATTCTAGACAGGGTCCCGCTTACTTACCTCCGGCCTCTCGTCTTTGACATGTGCTAACACCTTATGAGAACTCACACCCCGAGCTACTGCACACCAAAGACCACCTCCTCAAACATTTCATAAGAAGAAAAAAAGATCGCAACTGAATGACAACGTGACAGTCGCTCCTCCTTCCTGCCTCTGTCTGTACATTTATCTTTCAGTTGCACTGAAGTCTCTGACGTTCCACTATCAGCTTTCATCTAAAACCTCACCACCTACACCCCTCCCCCTGGACTACATGACACACACCATCGCTTCACCAATGACGCCAGCTTTCCTCAAGAGGCAGGACAAAGTAAATTGACAACTCCGGCTCTACGTCTCCTCTTTATGTCTGCCATATCTCTAGTTCTGCCGAAAGACCCATGCTTCATAGCTATTTTTAGCACGTGTTCCACTCTGGAGAATCTGCAGCATACGCGACACACAAATGTTAAATTATCTTAAGCCTAGTAAACCCCCCGTAGCTCTCGTAATGTCACTGCTGTGCCCTGCTGAGAGTCAGAATTCCCAAACTTGACCCTTAACAATACATCCTCTTCATAATCCACACGTAAACTCGAGTCAGCGTCCTCAGGATATTCGAGCGCTTGACCTGCAATCGCAAATTCTGCTTTGTCCTTTGCTCTACTGAAATCCATTCTCAGAATTTCCCTCTCCTGGGCTTTAGCCATCAACTTCGCCCAGCTAGCATGGCATCGCATCGCAGGGCCTCATGGCAGCATCCTGTAACCCGGCTCACCCGCACTGACCCCTGCCTCAAAAGGTATTCAGAGAGTAATACGACACTATATTCCACCCTGGGATCATTAAGAGAATAGAGAAGCCATAGACCAACTGCGCCAATGACCAGCACCACCTAGTATCGCGGAACCCCCGCCCAGTGCGCACAACTAGCTTACCATAGAGAGTCTAATGCAAGCCAGGGCACGCATCAACACATATTGCTTATACACGCTTCCTATTGAGAGCTGCGGCTCCCCACTGTGCTGAGGAGAAATCTAAGCTGTGCTTAGACAGCCATGAGCACACCTCCCCTAAGTGAGAAAGACGACCAGTCTCACATCCCACTTCAAGAAAACGATCCCCATCACAGCCCATTTAGTGTAGCTCTCGCATTAGAAAAGCTGGCCAACCTCACAACCTCTTGGTCTAGATAAGGCGTTATAGGTAGAGATACACGGCTTCACGCGTGGAAGAGTGATTTATGAGAGGGCTCGAAAGCATAACAAAACCACTGCCCAGTCTATTACCTGACTGCCAGCAAGGTAGAACGAGTCTTCTGCGAGTGTGGTGGGGAGTGGATGAGGGATTAGCAGTTCGTTCTGGAGAGCTGCGAGAGCAAAAACTAAAGGTTTGCTCTTTCCAACTCAAAAGCTCAGACCCCTAGAGTGAGAATGCGATCACACAGAAGCTCTCATACAGCGAAGAGTTACCCTCAAGCCAAAAGGCTACTGTTGCTTAACGTTTTCACCCACAAAAGATGATGCCATGATAAGCACCAGCAAATGAGCATTTTCTCTGTGCTTGCAACTATAGCGTAATAACGCTCTGACTAACCTCTAACTATGACAAACAAACCAGAGGATACTATGTCTACACATTCTCTGCATTCCCCTCATCCCAGGCCGCAACATCAAGTGCTCTGACGACACCAGAACATGAGCGCAGCTTGCAATAGGGCCTATGACACCAGGCCGGTGAGTTCCACATAACTACTGACGCCATGAACATGCGAGTATGAATTTCCCTCCAGCCTGTTGATAGCGCAGTTGCCTTCCCAAGAAAACAGGCTTTAATTGAGGGATGGACACATGCCTGAGACACGGTGAGTGGTAACAAGTGGCTTGAGACAGCAGTGATTGAGGTTGCCAGTTAACGTCGCTCAGAACAGCCCACGATGAGGTAAGTCTTTCCCGTGCACAGTGCCTTGAGACATAACGGGGGTGCAACGCTGCTGCGGGTCTCTGAGCGTTGAGAATAGACCTTGTATTAGGTCCCAGGCTACTGAGGGATGGCAAATAGTTTCTATTTTTCATTGCGGGCGGCTTGACAAGCTAAAGAGACACAATAGAAACTATGATTGCGATCTTGTCCTCCCAGTCCCAGGACCCACAGTCACATCCACAATCAAGCCCTAACACGCTCCAGCGCACTAACAAAAGCTCAGCAAGCAGCACGAAGCTCGTAAACTTCATCATCCGAATCTACATCCACCAGCTCTTACCTCCCATAATAAGCCTATACAAAATCTTGTCTTTCCAACGTCGTTGTTACGCAAACCACACAAGTTGAGATCTCTAAGAGTCATAAGGCAAAGAGTCCACTGGTCAAAGACTACCCGCTCCTATCTCCATGCCGAAACAACCCCTGCTTGTTAGTATCGCACCTTTGCTACCCATCTCAAGTTAACTACACTGTTATTCATCCGCAGCACTCACGGCTGACCCATTCTGCACCATCACAAACATCTACCACCGAAGTCTATCAATCACCCCCCCCGCCCTCCTGCATCATAATGACTGTCCACCTGACTCGCCCCATATCACCTACCTGTGCCCAGCGGGGTGCCCAGTCTACCTTTAGATAAACCCTTCTCTTGAGACATCAACCACTGCTAGTCTAACTCAGGGAGAAAATCCCGAAAAACGTTAGTGCTAAGTTGTGAGAAAATATACCACTATAGAGGGAACATAGACGTATTGTATTATGCAGTGTCGGCATAACTATGATAAGTCAGATGAGATGCCCGGTACCAGAGCTGCTCACTTTTTCGATAGGAGGCTGTATGCAAGATCCTTAGGAATTGTTGGCCCCTAAACAAGACTTATGTCCTGCTATTTTCATTTACAAGTATATAGAGTACTAACGAAGCGAGCAATGAGCAATCTAGAAAAACGCACCCAGGCTATGATTAACGTAGTCTTCATTTTGAACTATGACTACTCTTTCCCATTAGCGTTAAAGCCAGGTCGTTAGGGAGAGTGATAAAGATGACGTCTTATACTCGACGACCTGAGCCAAACAGTTTCTCAAGAATACACGAGGCATGTGTGTGTTGGTAACTCTCCTCTTCATGTAACACAGATGCCGGTGTCACTCCCAGTACCCTACAGCCTCGCTTACACCTTACATTATTAGAAAGTCCATTCATTTATTATTTAAACAGAATATCAAACCTATTTTAATCCGTAATGGTGGTTTCACTTTGTAGACAGCTACCTTGACTTTAACTCCTTCTGTTCCAGTTTAGGGCAGCATTCTGAATTTTCTACTGGAATAATACACATCCATTCCTTCTCTCTGTGGGACAACGACTCATACACAGCCCTGCAGAGCCAACTCTGTTGAAGAAACATGTAATGAAAAATTCAGTCCTTGACATAAGAACCACAAGGAAATAAAGAAAATAAACAGTGTAGACACTGGGTGAGCCAATTACAAGGCCTTCCTGGCCTGAGAAATTGAGCAAAGTCCAGTAGAGCATAGCTGCTGCCAAGGGTGTCTGTCAAAAGTCCTGTGTGTAGGCCATGCAAGGTAGTCATTTATTACATCAAGATACATTCTCTAGCTTCCCGATCGCGAGTCTAGAAAGTGGTGAGTGGTCCCATATGATATTTTTATTCCCGTATTGCAGTGTCAGTAAGAGACCAGTGAAATTCTCTATGATTTCAGTGCAGCTCTGATCGAGACCACGCTGGCAATTCCACTCCATGTGAAGAACGAGGTAGGCGGGACTTTATGATACCAATAACTATCCTAAAAACAAAGAAGATACGTGTCCTGTACTCTTAGAACTTTGAGCTCTGCCCGAACTTCCCGGACTACCACAAAATAGCATTTCATGGACTAACGCCGAAGTAAAAGAGAGGAGTTGAGACTCAAGGAGAAGAGAAAAGAGAAGAATAAGTTTATACTGTGAAGTAAGTCATAATTTATGTGAAACTGCCCAAATCTCACGACCAACCTCATGAGAAAACATGCTCCCGACAATCTTCGGGCTCGCAATCGAGATACTTAGTCTATTACACACCACCATTCTTTCCACAATAAATATATTGCCCAACACGACCATCAGGACCAGCAAGATTTGCACTAAGAGCCAGTCTAGATCCCATCAAACACAGTGCTTCCACTACTAAGAAAGACTTATGCATTTACACCAATAGATAATTCTTCTGATAATCGCATAAGGCCTTCCTGTGAGTGCAGGCGAGGAATGTATATCCCGCCCTTATGCACTTATTAAGCACTCCTGATGCCTAATTTAAACTTGCATTTAAAGGTTCCCTCAGGTTCCATGTCAAGGTACCAGCCCAAATTCGATCTATGTACCAAGCTCCCATTCTAAAGCAAGCCAATCCAACGCCCTCCACATTAAGATTCACACCAGACTCCCACTCACTCGCATACAGGTTGCCGTGGCACCAGGCTAGGGCGGCTCATGCGCCCACTCTCTCTCCTGAGCATAGACCGATATAACACCCTGCACATGCTTCTGTACCCGCCCCTTAGGCACACTGAGCAACCTGACCCTTGCGACACATGCCCTCCTCTATGCACTTTGCGAGCAGCTGCAGCTCAGAACTCGCATCCTGACATTGTATAGCTAGATGTTTCTCGCCATCTTGTTGTTTGTCATCGCCATCCTTCTCCCAGGTACGAATAGCACTTGAGTTTGTAGTGATGTACAACCTACCTAGTGTCTCACTGCGTGCCTGCCAGTAGCCACAATGATCGACGTACCCTCTCCGCGATTTTCCCACGAGACAGCAACCAAAACCAGAAGTCCATACCAGCCTGCACTACCCTATCACCTATTCCTCTGTTCTAAGAATATCAAGTGTGCTGAGTGATAGTGAACCTCCTTGCAAGATCTCCGTACTATTAGACCTTCTTTTCTCCCGTTGTGGATTTTCTCTCAGTGGACGCTTAACTCTTTCTCTCCGCGTTATCACGAAAGGTGCCCAATGAGCCTACTAGACAAGTAGGACTTACGAAATGATCCATTACTTCCCTATGCGTAATAACCCAGATCACTCGCCCATTTCCTGCAGCGATTTCAAGATCCCGTGGAAGACTCCTACCTGAGGCCGCAGATGCGTCCTCGCTCACCAGACTATACTATCGTCAACTCACTGCGTGTTCAAGTTATTCACAGAAGGACATCCCATGCGGACAAAGAACCACCCAGGAGAGAATACCCATCCCAAAGGTCCTGCCAGCCCTCGCATCCCAAGGCTGACTGACCTAAATACAGAACTTGTCTTCCAAGAGTCTGGTAAAGAGCTAAGGTTAGCTAGGGAATGGAGTGGGGAGCTGAATCCAACAATAAATAAATAAATAAATAAATAAATAAATAAATAAATGTTTTCTTTCATTCTTTTCAAGCACCTTCTGGTTTTGCCTGTCACACTCACTTTATCAAGTCAGTCCTCAGAAACACGCTACTCCACAGCAAACCTTCCCTAATTCTTGGTCTTCCCATCGTATCAAGCTAGGCAACAATGCTGTTTTAATTACATTACAAAAGCCAGCATCTGTGAGAATACACTGCCTATGGAAAACCTTCCACAGGTGCACCCACAGAGCATGCTTTTCTACTCAAGGAAATCTCCAACTTCTAGACGAATCATTTCTGACAACTTAGGAAAGGATGGGAATGCATACTTCTCTTTAAATGCAGCTTCTCTTCAAAACGATAAACAAGGGCAGGGGTTTGCACAAGTTAAAATGAACACCACGGTTAACAGGCTGACCCTTGAGAATGCTCGCCGCTGTTCGGCAGGTTCCTCTGTTTGCTTCTCCTGAGGTCAGGTGGGGAAAAGACATGGGGAGCATCAGGCCGTCAATGGCGCTTTCAGCTGGTCGGGTTAGCAGTCACCGCCAACTTTCACACTGGGCCAAGAGTCCTCGGCCGGGTCGGTTTCTAGACACCACTGGCACCAGAACAGGAGAGCCTAACAACGGTCCATTTACTTGGCCAAACCACAGGCTGGCTGTCAAAGTGGTGCGTTTGTTTTTTCCAGACTTGTTTGGTGACACCCCTACTCCACGCCCCACCTCCCCAGCCCTACACACACACACACACACACACACACACACACACACACACACCCTGATAAGAGGTTCCATTGTTATTCAAATCAACCTAGCACCCCATTTCCCCCTCTCTGATTTCTACTACAGGCCTGTGACATCACTTTCTGACCAGCCTTGCTAGGCTCCACTGTCCTCTGCATGTGTCATTTTCCTTGGCACTTCAACTTCTGTTCTTGAAAGGAACCGAGGGTGCTCATGAAAGTTGCTTTAGCTGCACATTAAACTGGCCGTGCCTTTTCTAGCGCAGAAAATGGGTACAACTGGCCGTTTTAACAAATACTGATATGAAAGCACCACCACCAGCTGCACCACCACCACAGAAGGGACAAGATCAAAGGAGGGCATGCCCAGTTCCTGATTTAAAAAAAAAAAAAAACAAAAACAAAACCCTGCCCTCTAGAATAGGTACTTCTGGAGACACTTAAATGAACGTTCTTGTAAAATTATAGCCCATCTTCCACGGGTTTGGCAAATATGTAATCTATACACATTTCCCACATATGACAGCTCCATCAGGCAAAAAAGAAAACCATCAAAAACAGTACCAGGTGCCATTCTTGGGGCCTGTCCAAAGGCAGCCAATGGAAGAGTCTATTTTATTCTATTCCCTCGCCCATTAAATAATCATCATCAGAGACGGGCAGAATCTGGGTTTGGACAGATGGTATCCAACACCTCACAAGCAAAGCAACTTTTCTCAAGTATTAGATCCTCCCTGTATCTGCTGCTGGTCCCAAGGATCTGTAAACCTTATCTGCCTACAGGACTGGCAAGCAGGATCCCCTGTAGTCACCACCCCAACATTTAGAGATATACGTCATTACCCAGTAAGCAAAAGAAATCGAACCACATTTTTATAACACTCCTCCCTCGCAAATCCAACCTAAGAAAATCAAATCCAGGCCACCAGCAATCCCTTCATTTAAAAATAAAAGAAACCTGAGGATAAACAAACGTATAAAGGTTAACCACTTATCTAATTTTGACAAGGTTGTGCAAACCCAAAGAATCTGCCCTGAGAGGAAAAGGGAATTGAATACGCCTGTTCTGCAGTTATGTCTACAACTGGAATTGAAAGCGCTAGCCTAGGTGTCAACTTTTTCCCTTTGCAACATCCCTCTTTCAAGAAAGTAAAGTGGTAAATAAAGACAGGCGCCTCAGTGTTCTACTTTGTAAGGCCCACATCGATCAGTCGTTTGCACAACAGTTCCTTCTTACAGCTCATGAGACACCCCTGAACTCTAAAGATGGGACAGATGCAAGGGCAAGTGACTGAGCCTGCGGTCAGGGTGACAACAGTACCTGGCCGAGGAGGTGAGACCTGACCCCCAAGATTCAGAGCCCCGGGGGGGAGTCGGGCCAGAGAGAGACAAGCCCTGTAGACAGCACCTAGTCCCGCAAACCCACGGGCAAGGTCAGCCACAGGGAGCGCAGCGTAAAGGGCAGCAAAGGAGAGAGCAACAATCGCAGAACGGTCTGAAAAGAATGCCCTTGGAAGTTGGGGCAGGGGAAGTCCTGGATGGGGGAAATGGACTGCTTCCCCAGCACCCGGAGTGCCAGGGCACTGAAAGGGCGCAGTCTGCAGACATCCACCTCCCGGCGGCTAGCGGCGCGTCTCACCTGGGGGGTCCTCTCGGCGGGGTTCTTCATCACCGCTTGGCGGAAGCTATTATCCACGTAGGACGCCATCTCCCCCTGCGGGGCGCACCGGGACCGCTCCACACACTCGCCGGCCTCCCGGCCCAGCGCCACTGCCCGAGGTAAACCAGCCCAGGCGCGGGGCCGGGGCGCAGACAGCACGACGATCCGTGCAGCCCGGAGCTGCTCTCCTCCTCGAGGCCCGCTGTCCGTGCACCGGGATTCGGCGACTGGCCGGCTGCGCTGGGGAACCGTCGCCGTTCGCGCTGGCCCCGGCGGGCCGAGTTATTTTTAGGGAGGTGCAAGCTACGGCGGGCGGGGCCTCTCCGGCGGGGCCCTAGCTCTCCGCGCTCCGGCCGCGCTCGCTCTGACGCGTCCCGGGTCTCGCGCGCCGGGCGGTCGGGAGGGAGGGCCGCGCGCTGAGCTTGCTGAGCCCGGCTCAGGTCTGGGCGCCACCGAGCCCGCTGGCCTCGGGCGCCGTGGCCGCGCCGCGCCTCCGTCTACTGTCGGCCGCGCCTCCCGACTGCTGCTGCATCCCCGCGGGCCGCGCAGCTCCGGCCGCCCGCCCCCATCGGCGCCCGAGCGCGGCTGCTCCCGCGCGGCCCCCGCGCTCTTGGCAACTTTGTGCGTCGTCCGTGCAGCGGGCGGGCACGGCGGCCCGGGCGCGGGTTCCCGGCGGGCGCGAGGCCGAGAGCGGAGCGCGCAGCCCGCCGAGCGTCTGCCCAGCCGCGACCGCCTCCTCTTCCCCGCCTCTTCCTTCTCCTGCGCCTCCGCGGCCGCCCGAGCCGCTCTTCAGGGAGGAAGCGGCCTCCGGGGCTTGTTGCTTTGTGCTGCAACCATGGTGAGGAGTGAGTGACGGGCCGGAGGCCAGTCGGAGGCCGCCGCATCATCGGGGGCGGAGCGCCCCGTGGCGCCGGCCCGCCCCCCTCGCTGGCCTGGCGGGGCCGCGCCCTCGCGCCCAGCCGCGCTCTGCCGGGACCAGGTGCGACGGGCGCCGGGGCGATCGAGGCTGCTGCGACCGCCGATCCCGTAGCTGAGCGGCCGCACCTCGCCGCTCTGGCCTGGAACCCGCAGCCCTGGTCCCGCCGCACCCTGCCACCCTCTGCGCGGCCCCTCGCCCGCCCCGCCCGGAGCTAGAAACTGACCCCACCCGGGAGAGGTCCCTGTGGCGACGCCGCTGCAGTGGCGGGTCTTCCGAAGCCTAGAACTGACTGGGGTTTTTGCTTCGGTGGCGATAAACCCTCCTTGGATTCTGTTTATTTGTTATGACTGCAAGGACAGTGTTGCCCTCCCGCCTTCCGCGCTCACTGACACCTAAGCCCTGAAATGACCCCTGCGTTAGGCAGATGGGAATGCGACTTTCCAACCCCAGACCTGGTACCACCTCGCTCAGACAAGCAGCAGGTTAGCCCGTCGTGGGCAAGATGCCACGACGGCAAGTTCTCTGACATAATCAGGAACCTCTATTACTAGAGTGAACTTTGCCTTCCACTGGGCAGAGCACCTTCTCAGGACCGCGAGTTTCCAATCCGGACTTGCCCTGTACAAAGCCCATATTAGTGTGTTAAGATGTCCCTGCTCTTGCAGTTTCATCCCTCCCCGACCAGGCCTGAGGTGTGCAGCGTCAGCCTCAAAGCAGATTGCTGTGTTTTGAAATCTGCATGGAGACTACAGACTGTTATTTTTACTTGGGAGCTACCGCATTGAACTTTTTCCTTTTTTTCTTTTTTTTTTTTTTTAATTCAAGCATGCCTTTTCAACACCCAGTTTTTTGTAACCAACTGAGACAGGCTGTCAGCTAATACTGGGGGACCCTTAAGTCACCTACACGGCCCTAAACAAGTTGCATAGCTTCTAAGAGAAAGGACCAGTCCAACCTTTGAAACTTAGAAAACAGAGTCTAAGTTGCAAAGTGTATCTAACAGATCCTTTTGTATTGCTTGCTACTTTTATCTGTAGAAGTAGAGCATCCACAAGCATTCTCCAGCCTAGACGGCCGCTTCAAAAGCAAGGAAACAGATTTCAAACCCAATGAGGTCTGAAAAAATATGCCCTACATCCCCACCTCGACTCTAGTCGCCATTTCAGAGCGTGCGGGTGCAAATCTGGTTCCATTTTTCTTTCACCAAACATTCCCCATTCGTAGTCTTCGCCACCCCAATTAATAACACACTACTATCACCATCCAGGTGGGGGGGCGGCCGCACCCTAGTATCTCCTTAATTTCTCTCTCCTCTATGCAACAAAGTTCAGTTAAACCTGCTAGCTCAAAGTGCTAATTGATGTATATTCTAATCTTGACCACCTCTCCTGCCCTGATCCTGGTCCAAGGCTAGGTATTATCCTCAGACTGCACTTTGCAATAGTCCCATCCCTTGTACCCATTTTTTTCTGGCAACAGCCCATTTTCAACACAGCAGCCAGAGGGATTCTACTCACACCACTTGAGTCACTGCTTAGCTTCCATGACATTCACCCCCAAAGCCCAAGTCTCTGGGGGCCTGAGTGACCCCTGGACCTAGTCCCCCGTCCTGACTTCCCTCTGATCTTATCAGATATCTGCTATGTTCCCTGCTCATTTCCTTGGGCACTAGATTCCATGCTGTTTCCAGAGAACTTAGCAAATCCTGGTGTCCTGGCCTTCCGTCCGCTGTTCTTCTACTGCTGCATTCTCTCTGCCCTTCCCCATTCCACCCACACCACCAAAAAAAAGAAAACGCGGAACAGTTGGAATGCTGTTTCTCACCTCCTTTATTCTCCTCTCAAATATCATTTTCCCCATCGGTGGATGGCCTCTCTTCCTGGCTTAATTTACCACCTCACAACCTACATATTAGATTTTATTTATTTTATTTTGATTCCCTCCACTGTAATGTCAGCGGCGAAAGTCACTATTTTTATTTGTTTTGTTAACTGCTATATCCTTACTATACCAACTAGTATTATTGGATGGATACATGAATTAGTAACTCAAGCACCTTATATTTATATGACATTTATATATATATACACATTATATATTACATATATACAACTGTGTGTATATTATCTCATCTGTATGGTGGGAAGTGGAGGCTGTAAGTGGAAACAAGGCCCCTGAGACTGTTTTCTGTTCTACAAAAAGAAAGCATTTACATATCCCGAAGATCTACAAGTATCAAGTACAACACATGCAAAGTGTCTTGCACAGTGTTGGAGCCATAGTATGAACTCAACCGACAGTTGTTATTTTTAAGATCACTCTCATCATCCCCACCCTTTGAGGTTCATGGACAGTTATTATCCTCCTGTTTACAGATGGGGAAACTGGGCAGTAAAATGGGCTGTGTGATTTGCCCTCGTTCCTAGCCTGCCTTTAGCTCTGGAGCAATCTGGAGCAAGCTAAGGACGGGATACTCCTCTACCCTACTGTAAATACTGAAAGCTCCCGCTGAACCAGGTAGTTGTGGTGTAGGGACTACTGACTGCTGCTGGCCAGCACATCTGCCTCTGCTACATCTCATCCCTCACAGAGACTCCCATGTTGGAGACCAGCCAAGTGTGTTGTTAAACAACACCACACCCCTCACAAAAGTCACCCATGGCCTCTCCCCAGGACTCTTTGTCGTTATGATGGGTAAGGCCAGAAAGTAGGGAAGCAGGAAGGTCTGGAGTTGTGGACTTCAGAGCTGGTGGAATTTCTTGTCTTTTGGGGAAGGATGGGATTTACAGATGGACCTGCGAATGGGTTATGGGTAGGAACATCCTCAGCCATATCTCAGCCAGAAAATTGTGAATTCCAGCTTCAAAGCCCTTTCCTCTCCTCTCCCATCTCCTCCCTCCCTCCATCCTCCCCCCTCCCCTCCCCTCTTTGTGTTCCACTGTGATACTGAACTGTACCAATGACCTTAGGTAAGGGCTAATTGTATGCCTTGTGCACCAACAAAATGACTAACTCGGGTTCAACTTGTAAACTATCATTTAACATCAATTAAAGCTCATATCCTCACTACTTATAATCTACTTATCTACATATGTCAACAAAGCTATCACCACTCAGAATCCAGGACACCGGACACTTGGCATGCAATGCTCTTTTTAACATTTGAGCATCAATGTTGTACTGCCTGTAACTAGACCAAATCAAGCACAGGTCTGACAAGGTGCCAGCTAGTGCTTCTACACCAAACAGCCCCTAATCAAAGCAAGTCATCTCTTATGCCGCCTCAGAACGGCAAGTGTCAAAATGAGGGGCTTTCTGTCCTGTATTCGTTCATCCATCTAGAAAATGTGATGATAGGTCCAGAGATATAGTTCAAGATGTGGCCTTAAGATAATTTCTCCTTATAGCTTTAAAGGCCCTTTTTCTAGTACACCCCTGAGCATGTTGTATAGGTTAAATGTTCTGAGTCCTTTTGTTTTTTGTTTGGTTTTTTTTTTTTTTTTTTTTTTTTTTTTTTTTTTTAAACTCCTATGAGTCTGGCTACATACAACAGAAGACTTGGGAGAGAGTCATGAAAACCTACTCAGTACCTAGTGTTCAGTCCAATATTTATTGCCTATTTGCTGCAGGCGGGGTACTGTCTCATTCCTTCAAATAGACAGACAGATGAGTGGGTGCGTGTGTCATATGCCAGGCACTATTTTAAATAACTTGCTTTTCCATGGAGGAGGTGAGAGTGATGGAAAGCTCCAGAAAGCTGCACTGCTCTGCTGAAATAGAGATTCCTCTGCCGTCCACCTTTCCCAGCTGTACAACCCTCGAAAGGCCAGGTTTCTACCCAAGAGCTTGCAGTTCCTCGAACTTTCTCCTTCCTCGGAAACATGCATTTTTCCAGTTCCTTTCTATCGAGTGAGTAAGCGTCTCAGGAGAGCTGAAGCTAATTTAGACCCTGAGTCATTCTCAGTCAGTGAGCTCTACCAGCAAACACTGAAGTCCCTTGCAAACAGCATCCCAGGGAGTCTCCATAGGGAGTGCAGTGACAGACAGACAGACGGAAGTAAGGCTGGTCTCAGGCCAGAGGCCTTTAAACAGGCAGATACAGTGTATCAAAGCACAATTCCTAACCAGAATCCTGGATTTGATTTTAGAGGTGTCATCAATTCAGAGATGAGGGTGACTGTCACACAGATCAGAACGTGTCATATAGACACCATTTCCCCCCTGTGACTCGTTTTATCCTGGTTCTACCTGCACATAAAATTAATTAAAAATATAAATCAAACAATATACAAACTAGCAAAACTGCTCTGCTCAGTCCCAGTGTGAAATCCCTCACACGGACACCACCACTTTCCTTCCTAGCTTTCTTTGTATTTGAAATATTGGAGCACTGAGAAGGAAAGGCACTCTTGATTTTCTCTACCGCAGAAGAGTTGGGGCCAACATTACTGGAGGAGAAAACACAGTTACACTGCTGACCACCAGCAATGCCTTCTATTGTTGACCGTGTGTTTAGCATCGATTTTTATAAGTTGCCTGTTGGAATTGTGGTTCCCAATCAGTCTTCTGGGCCTGGAACATGGCTTATTTGGTGGTGTTTACTTAATACACATGGAGTTGGGGGTTTGATCCTTGAGACAGCATAAACTGATTGGACACCATAGAGCATGACTGTAATCATGGGAGTCAGACACAAGGAGATCAGAAGTCCACCGTTGTAGCTAGAGTTTTCCTGCCTTGCCCACAGTCAGGACAAATTTTTGTCACCCGCCAGTCCCACAGCCAGTCAGACCCAACCAAGTAAACACAGAGGCTTATATTGCATACAAACTGTATGGCCGTGGCAGGCTTCTTGCTAACTGTTCTTATATCTTAAATTAATCCATTTCCACAAATCTATACCTTGCCATGTAGCTCGTGGTTTACCGGTACTTTACATCTTCCTTGTCCTGGCGGCGGCTCCAGGCGGTCTCCTGCCTTCCTGTTCTTTTATTTCTCCTCTCTGTTAGTCCCGCCTATACTTCCTGCCTAGCCACGGCCAATCAGGTTTTATTTATTGACCAATCAGAGCAACACATTTGCCATACAGACCATCCCCCAGCACAGCCAAGTGCAGACCATCTCAGACACCTGCACTCAGGCCCATGGTCCTAATCATCCTCTATGTGGACCTGCTGGGTAAAGCCACGAGGAACCCAAGAACAGGCTCCCACAGGACATACAGAACATCCCACAGCACACCGTGATCCTGGATTACATAATACATTTGACGCCAGCCTTGCCTCAAAAAATGGAAAGGAAGTTCCCATCCTGGACTCTACAGTGGAAGGAGAGAACTGACTCCCTAGATTAGTTCTCTGACTTTCCCCTGCTCGCCATATCATACTTACATCTACACACACACACACACACACACACACACACACACACACACACAAATAATGTTTAACAAAATCGCTCTGCCAATTTTCAGGGAGCTTATAAATTCTTTAGTTAAGATATACAAGTTGAGCCAATCATGGTGGTGCACACTTTTAATGCCAGCACTCAGAAGGCAGAGGCAGGCAGATCTCTATGAGTTCCAGGCCAGCCTGGTCTCTAAAGCAAGCTCCAGGACAGCCAGAACTGTTACACAGAGAAACACTGTCTCAAAAAACAACAACAAGAGAAAAAAACCAAGATATACAAACTGAAGTCTTTTTAAGCCTAAAAATAAGTAAAATTGGGACAGTATTAAAACCCAACATGCATGCCACAGAACACTAAATCAAAGCAATGAGTGAGAACATTAAAAATGGATTACATTACTGATTTATTTATTTATTTTTTGTATGTAGAGGTTAGGGGACAATTTGCAAGAGGTTTTCTCTCCTTTTGCCACATGGGACTTAGGCTGAACTCACATCAGGCTCAGCAGTCAGTACCTTTTCCCACCGAACCATCTTGACAGCTCTGTGAGTATATTTTTTTAAGTCCACGATAGAGAATGCGAATGTACAAATTAGTAATTCAAAAAGGAAAGATAACCCTTCCATTGACAGCATGCAAAGTCAGGAGCAATAATTCCACAATTAGGCAGTGGATAGAGCATGTCTGGGCTTACAAGTCATGTGAAGGTGAGACACAACTGAAATTGTGCCAACAGGGCAATGCAGGGCAAGGACCTGTAGGAGTTCCAAAGAAGAAGATCAGCGCCATTTATTGCCCATGCTGGTCTTCAGATGGTATTCAAGGGTAAATGCATAGCACAGCTGTCTACCAGCAGTGGTTCAAAATCCAAGTCATCTGAACAGCAGCAACCACCACAACAACAAAATGGCACTCTTGGCCAGCTGTGATTCTTCAACTGGCAATACTAATAATCATCCTGAAGCCATGCTTATTTAATATCTGTTAAATCCGGGACGAGCACTAGGCACCATATGTCCATAAACAAAGACAGAGGGCCTGTGCGTTGAGCTTACAAATCCAAGTTAGGCAAAGGAAGTGAAGGGCAGACAAGGGCATGGGAAACAGCACTGAGGGCCTGCTAGAAAATGAGGCTGTTTTATATGTCCTGCTATTTTAGTCTTAACTAACAGAAGATCCATTATATTGCAACACAAAAACTTAAGATCGTCGAAGGAGAACAGAACTCTGCCTTTTTGGAAATTAAAAGAGGAAATCTTCAACGTCACTAGATAAAAGGAGGAAAGCAGGAGCCAGAGGCCCAAAGGGGAAAAAAACTAAACAATGGGCAGATGTCTTAGCTTCCTTTCTGTTGCTGGGACAAAATACTTGACAAGGGCGTCTCTAAGAGAAAAAGGGTTCAAATCCCAGGTTACAGTCTGTCACTGCAGGGGAGTCAAGGTGGGAACTTGAAGCAGCTTGTCACATCACAACTAAGGGCGGGGGGGAAATGAATGCATCCATGCTTGGTGCTCAGTCATCCCCTACACTTGGACAGTCCGGGTCCCAAACCCAAGAATGGTACCACACTCTTTCAAGCTAACTTCACAACAATTAAGGCAATCAAGACAATCCCCCACTCCCATAGACCTGCCCACAGGCGGATCTGATTTACACAGTCCCTCTTTGTGACTCACTTCCCAGACAATTCTATATTGTGTCAAGTTGACGAGTAAAACTATCCCCCAGAACAGGAGACACTACAGCAACTAAGTAAAGACAACACCCTAGACTGGGATCAAAAGAAAACAGTTGCCCCAGCCCTTCAGAGGCAGACATGATGGGTACTGGCTCTCTTTGGGACTTTTCATATACTGGCATGGCAACTATCACATAAAATAAAGATGGTAAGTTGCTGGTAAGAAGACATTTAAAGCAGAGTTCAGTTTCACCTGATGCTTGTCTCACCTAGAAGGAATGAGCCTGTGTCGTCACAGCCTTTCTATAAGAACCCAAAGACAATTAAACCAAATTACAGACCAATAAAAACTCATAGCACTCCACACCCAACCTGGCCACATGCCCACTGAAGGTTCTATTGGCTCAAAGGCAGCAGTGTTGAAGTGTCTGTCGTTACAGTTTTATCACGTTGCTACTGGAGGGCAAATCTGTACTGTCAGTGGGGTTAACTCATCTTCCCATGAGCATAGTCAAACACACGCTGATAAACTGGAGGTCTCTTGGACTGGGACACCATGCAGGTTTGAATGAAGAAGCCCATTATTACCTCTGTAAGCCTGAGCATTCATTTCCAAGCCTTTGCAAACGTGATTGACAGTATCTTTGTTGCTAGACTACTACGTGATGACTGGACCTGGGATTAACCACATCTCTGCCTTCTCCCCAAACAGGAGTTGCTTTAGTCATGGAGAATTAATGCAGCCCAATCCACCCAGCCCTGAAAGTTTCTAGGAAAGATTGTAGGCTAAAAATATTATCAGCCTAACTCATCAGCTTTACGGAACATTGAATTTAGTGAACCAAAGCGTGTGCGTTCCTTTATTGTAAATGACTCAGCGTAAGTAATTTTCTGTCTGGATCGGTAGTTCCCAACTTGGGTGATCCGGATTTGACAACTCTGAGTGCTATCATAACGGGACAGAGCTGGCCGTCTTCAGAAAGCCGAAGATGGTCCACAGGCCAGATGAGGAGCTCTTGTACCTGAGATCTGAAGGCATCTCTGCCTTTGTTGAAAGCACTAAAAACTAGGTTTGACTTCATGGAAAAGAGCAAAATACTGAGTGAAAAAATGAATGAAGCTCATTTCTTCAAAATGAAAGGACTCACATTACCCTTTTTCATGACTTTCTATGAAGCTACATTCATCAAAACAGTTTGATCTTGGCAAAAAAAAAAAGTAGACAAAATAGAAAGGCCATAAAACTATGTTCAGTTCTCCTTTTGGTGAGAACTGCTGTCTTTCAAAGTTGGTCAAACTGACAAAACCAGAGGGAAAGATGGAAGGCAGCAGATAAATGCTCTCTAGGCCGTTTAGAAAAGATAGGGGTGCTCCTTTGGCCACTTACATGCAAACCTATGCATATACGATACCAAAGAAATCAAGACAATGGGTTCTGTTAAAAAAGAAATGCCCCATCATACCAAAAGGACACTGGTTCATAGCAGCATTATTTGTCATAGCCAGAACCTGGAAACAACCTAGATGCCCTTCAACTGAAGAATGGATAAAGACAATGTGGTACATATACACAATAAAGTACTACTCAGCAGTCAAAAACAATGACACCACGAGGTTTGCAAGTAAATGGCTGGAACTAGAAAATATCATCCTGAGTGAAGTAACCCTGGCCCAGAAAGACAAACATGGTATGTACTCATTCATAAGTGAATAAGATGTAAAGTAAAGGATGACCAGGCTACAATCCACAGCCCTAGAGAAACTAGGTAACAAGGAGGACCCTAAGAGGGATGCATGGATCACCCTGGGAAAGGGAAATAGATGAGATCTCCTGGGTAAACTGGGGGTGGGGGTGGGGCGTGGGGGGAGATTTGAGGGGAGAGGATGGGGGATGGGAACATGAGGGATGGAGATGATCTAGTTGGGGGAGGGAGGGACGGAGAGAGAGCAACAGAAGAGACATCTTGATAGAGGGGGGCCATTATGGAGTTAGGGAGAATCCTGGTGCCAGCAAAACTCCCAGGAATCCACAAGGATGACCCCAGCTAAGACTCTGAGCAATAGTGGAGAGAGTGCTTGACCTGGCCTTCTCCTGTAATCAGATTGGTGATCACCCTAATTGTCATCACAGAACCTTCATCCAATAACTGACTTGATGGAAGCAGATGCAGAAACCCACAGCCAAGCACGGGCTTGAGCTCCGGGAGTCCAGCTGAAGATAGGGAGGAGGGATTACATAAGCAAGGGGAGTCATGATCACGACGGGGAAACTGAGAGACAGCTGGCCAGAGCTCAAGGACCAACAGCTCTAGACCGACAGCAAAGGAGGCTGCATGGGACCGACCTAGGCCCTTTGCTTATGGGTGACAGTTGTGTAGCTTGGTCTGTTTATGGGGCCTCTAGCCGTGGGGCCAGGATCTTTCCCTGGTGCATGAGCTGGCTTTTGGAACCTGTTCCCTATGGTGGGATGCCTCGCTCAGCCTTGATGCAGAGGGGAGGAGCTTGGTCCTGCCTCGACTTGATATGGCATGCTTTGTTGACTCCCATGGGAGGCCTTACCCATCCTGAGGAGTGAATGGGGGGGGGGGGAAGAAAGGAGGTGGGAGGGCGGGAAAGGGAGGAGAGGAGGGAGAGGAGACAGTGGTTGGTATGTAAAATAAATTTAAAATTTTTAATAAAAAATTAGGCAGAAGAAGAAAAGAGAGAGAGAGAGAGAGAAATGCCCCACAAATGTTATGATGACAACAGGGGAGACCAGTGTCACTTCGCATGCTGCGGTCATGGTTGACAACAAGCAGGTCAAGGGTCAAGTTCTTCTCTGAGAATCAAAGTCCGTACTGAGCATGTTAAGCACCCAAAGAACTGAGGTGGCTTCTGAGACAGGTGAAGGAAAACTGTAAGAAAAAAGGAAGTCAAACATAAAAGAGCCTGAGCTTCACTGAAAGCATAGGCCTCCAGAGAAGCACACTGAGGGAGCAGTCCAGGGAAAGGAACCTGAGCTGCTGGAGCCCAGTCCCCGTGAGTTCACGGCTTAGTAGATGTCCCAAAAGAAGTATAAGACCCAGACTGTGGGGGGTTGGGGGAAATAGCAGCTGACTGATTTTTGACAACGATGCCATTGGGTAAGAACAATCTTTTCAACGAATGTCGCTGTAAGAATTTTGAGACACAGGTAAGGGTTACACTCCTGATGCACACCTGGTGATCCAGGTGTTTGATCTCAGCACTCCGGGGACAGAGGCAGACAGATCTCTGTGAGACCAGCCTGTTTTACATAGCGAGTTCTGGGCCAGCCAGGGTTTCATAGTGAAACCCTGTCTAAGAGGGAGGGAGAGATGAGGAAGGGAGAGAGACAGACAGACCGACAGACAGACAGACACACACACACACAGATAGAGAGAGAGAGAGAGAGAGAGAGAGAGAGAGAGAGAGAGAGAGAGAGAGAGAGAGAGAATTTGACACCTAAATGTAAATGGGTGTGTTCAGATTTAAATATTACATTTTTCTTCTAAGTCTCCTTTCCAAATATTCCCAATCCAGGACAGTGATGTTGCCACCCACTCATTTACTCCAGCCAAAACTAGATGTCATCTGTGACTCATTTTCTCACTTTCAGTTCCTGAGTTCAATCAGTTACATTATGTTGATTCACGTGGCCGTCCTACCATTGACCTAGCTCAACCCTCTTTCCTGGAGTTTCACTTCCTGTATTCAGTCCGCCCAGAGTAACACCTGAGAAGTATGACCAAAGTATCAGAGGAAACCGTCAGTCTGGGTACCCTTTGTAAAACTGGTATGTTTTCAACGTTCTTTAAAACATCTTGGCTTGATGGGTTTTGTGTTTATCTTCGAAGGATGTGGTTACAATTGTCCTGTCCAAAGGAGACCCATAAATTGTTTAGAGAGCACAAATAAAAGGGAAGACCTCTTATTCCACCAGCTGCCCCTGGCCCACCCACAACTGGCCCTTGACCTTATCTCTGCCATGGTCAGTATCTGCTTTGGCATGTACTATCTAGTTTGCATCTCTCTTTCTACAGAGGCCTCTTTCTAAAAGGCAATTATGATTGTGTACGACTAAAGCCGAAGCCCTTCAGTGACTTCCCAACACTAACACCAGTAAAAAAAAAAAAAAAAAAAAAAAAAAAAGAAAGAAAGAAAGAAAGAAAAGCCCAGCCCCTTTCCATAATATTCAAGAGACCTGTTTGCTGCAGGGGCCCGTATCTAGGTTTCTCTCCCAGCACTTCCCACCCACATAATTTTCTACTCCAATTATTTCATATAATTGGGCCTCTGAGGATCTGCCAAGTTCTCTAATTCCTTAATGCCTTGCTGATGCACTTCCTGCCTCTGCTTTTTCTCCTGGGTGCAAGACTCTCCTCATCGAAGGGGTCTCCTAAGAGGGTTTTCTATTTGTTTGGTTGGTTTTGGCCATTAGTCTAGATATCACCCGTTTATTATAAAGGGAGGCATGGAAAGTATTTACAGGATAAAACACTAGAACTTCAGCAGAATGGGAAGCTCCATGTGACACCACGATCTCAATCACATGCTTGCCAAGAATGGCTCCATCTCTAAATGAGAATGAATGTTTGTTGCCTAGAATTACTTAGGTGCCTCTACACTTTGGAAGAAAAACTTTGCCTCCACCTTTCACACTCACTGACTGAATCTCTCCACCTATTCCTTCAGAGCCCAATCCCACAGTACAACTGTTGCTTACAATACTGCTCCTTGGGAGTTTTCTGGAAGCATAATGCCACCTTTGGTTACAATGTTAGCTGCGCTCTTCTCGACTGATTCTCCGCCGAACACCGAAAGCGACTTTCTGCATGCCTGTCCTGTCCTCGTGACTCTCGCTGCTGCAGCTTGGATTCTGCTCCCTCGCCACCGCTGCAAGGAGAGACCTCTCCCCTAGATCTTTTCGCACACAGCAGCTGCCTGTCTAGAGGCAAATTCCATACCTCCTGGGAGCCTCTGACCCACATGGTCGGGGAAGAAGGGTAGGTTGAGCCAGGGGTTTGCTATGTAGCCCAGGCTGGCTTTGAATTCCTATCCTGCTTCCCAAGTGCTGGGATTACAGGGTCATGAGCCACCATGCTAGAAAATAATTATTTTTAAAGTATTAGGGTATTCCAAAGGAAAGAAAGAAGCAAAAATAGGTGAAAGAGAAGAAGTAATAGAATGTAAGAGAAGAAAAACAATAAGCACACCAAAGGATACATTAAAAGATAATCAGGCCGGGCGGCGGTGGCGCACACCTTTAATCCCAGCACTCGGGAGGCAAAGCCAGGTGGATCTCTGTGAGTTCGAGGCCAGCCTGGACTACCAAGTGAGTTCCAGGAAAGGCGCAAAGCTACACAGAGAAACCCTGTCTCGAAAAACCAATAAAAAAAAGAAAGAAAAAAGAAAAGGTAATCAGAAGCCAAGCTGTGATGGCACAAACCTTTAAACCCAGCACTGAGGGGACAGAGGCAGGTGGATCTCTGTGAGTCTGAGGCCAGCTTAGTCTACAGAACCAGTTCTAGGACAGCCAAGGCTACATAAAGAAACACTGTTCACTGGCTGGTTTTGTGTGTCAACTTGGTACAAGTTAGAGTCATCATAGGAAGGAACCTCAGTTGAGGAAATGCCTCCATGAGATCCAGGTGTAAAGCATCTTCTCATTTCGTGATCAATGGGGGAGGGCCCAGCCCATGATGGGTGGTGACATCCCTCGGCTGCTGGTCCTGGGTTCTATAAGAAGGTGGGCTGAGCAAGCCATGGGACACAAGTCAGCAAGCAGCACCCCTCCAGGGCCTCTGCATCAGCTCTCACATCTAGGATCCTGCCCTGTTTGAGTTCCTGTCCTGACTTCCTTCAGTGATGAACAGAAATGCTGAAGTATAAGCCTAATAAACCCTTTCCTCCCCAACTTGCTTTTTGGTTATGGTGTTTCATCGCAGCAATAGAAACCCTAAGACGGCCTATCTCAGGAAAACACACACACACACACAAAAAAAAGTAATTAAAAGTTGTTGGACTCTGCCTTACACAGTAGTACTGTCTCAATGAGAATTAAGTGTGGAGTGTAGTACTTTAATTCTTTAAGTGTTTAAGATTCGTGAGCCAGCAGGTAATGCTGGCTGGCTGTGGCAAGAACCTGGAGAGAGCCAACTTGCCAGAGATAATCCATAAAAGTGGATGGGGTTGCTTGCTATCACTTGTGATTGGAGTCATGTTCTCTGTTTTGAGAACCATCATGGGAGAGAACTAGCAGCCAGAGCAGTATGTAAGGTTAAGTGTACACTTTCCAAAAGGGACAGCCTCTGTCCTGATACAATGGGATGACTGGTGGATTGTGTCTAGTACACCCATGGTGACTGCATGCCATGTCACCCAATGTCCAGGCCATGGTCTGGTTCTATGACACAGGAAGTTTAAGACAGAATTCTTGTGATCACTTGTCTCACATTATCAAAACTAAATGATTGTACTACATGCAACCCACTAACTTTTATGATTATACCTCTCCTCTAAATATGTTATACTTCCTTGTTTCATACAAGAGAATTCATTTTCATTTGTAGTCTGAAAGCATGCAGATAGGTAATAAATTCATAAAAACATAGTAATTCTATGTTAGTCATGATTTCCATTCCTTCAAGAAAACACCATGACTAAAAACAAGTTGGAAAGGAAAGAGTTTGTTTTGCTTCACTTCCTCATTGTAGCCCATCAATGGATGAAGTCAGAACAGGAACTCAAACAGGGCAGGAACCTGGAGGCAGGAGCTGATGCAGACGTCATGGAGGAGTGCTACTTACTGGCTTGCTCCCCATGGCTTGTTCAATCTGCTTTCTTCTAGAACCCAGTGCTGGGATTAAAGGCGTGCACCACCACCGCCCAGCTTTCTTTCAGAGAGGTAGGACCACTGGGAGAGGACGGGTAAGGTTTTTAGCTCTTAGCTCTGACCTCTTGGCTTTCTTCTTTGCATTGGTTCTGTCTTTCTTATTGAATAAGACTGTTACTTCTTTTTTGGTTTTTCGAGACAGGGTTTCTCTGTGTAGCTTTGTGCCTTTCCTGGGTCTCACTCTGTAGACCAGGCTAGCCTCGAACTCACAAAGATCCGCCTGCCTCTGCCTCCCGAGTGCTGGGATTAAAGGCATGTGCCACCACCGCCTGGCCAAGACGGTTACTTCTACAACCCAGGACTACCAGCCTAGGGATGGCACCACCCACAATGGGCTAGGCCCTCCCCCATCAATCACTAATTCAGAAAATGCCCTACAGGCTTGTCTACAGCCCCATCTTATGGGAGCAGTTTCTTAATTGAGGTTCCCTTCTCTCAGATGACTTTAGCCTGTGTCAAGTTGACATAAAACCATCCAACGAAATTGCAAAGGACCCGACACCTATGTTTTCAACAAAGCAGCTTTAAATGATTTCAACAATATTCTAAATCACACAATATTTGCTGCACCCCTTTGGATCTACGCAGTTAAACAGGGGAGTCCCCTGTGACTCCAGAAGCACCTTTAAAGTAATGGAAATTACAATGCACTCTGGAGAGAATTATGAGGATTTAATTAAAGTCAACTTGTCCTACTTTCCATAGTTCCTCCAGAACTGAGAAGGATGGTAAGTACAGCAAAATTGACATATTTTCCAAATATGACTGCTCTGCTGTGGTTTCAGAGTCTAATGAATATTGAGAAAAGACAATTTTTATCTCCGAAATTGCACGGTAATTTATACGTCGGTTACACAAGGGACTCGGCTGCGTTGCCGAAATATGAAAGCAGTAGGCAGCTTCTGCCAGAGAGGAATCAGCAGCATCTCATCCCCCAAGACGTGGCCTATCTGTAGTTTGACTTTGATGTTCACACAGAGGGTGTGTTAGCGATGATGACTGCTAAGCACACAATTTAAGGAGAAAATTACACCATTGTGACTCCGTCTCCCAAATGATTAATAAACATCAAAAGCTGCATTTAAATAGAAATCTAACTTAAAATACTAGGAGCCAAAAAAATTAGGCTCCAATTATGCTGTCAGGCAGTCAAACAAACTCCAGGAGAGTGAGGAAAGCCAAAAGTTTAACTTTATATGTAAGAAGCACTTCGCTTGTTGAATCAATTTTTTATCTTCTAATACATACGTACATATATATATATATATATATATATATATATATATATATATATATATATATGAAGCCAGGAGGCTCTCTGTAACTTTGTTCCCAATTATTGTCAGATTAATTACATCTTGAAAATGAAACTAGGCTGGGGATGGAGATGTAGCAAAGTTGAGAATGTGTTTATCTCACATGCAGGAAGTCCAGGGTTGAATTCCCTGCATTGCTTACAGGATATGATGATTCATAACTACTTACCCACCATCTGGGAGGCAGAGACAGGAAAACCACAGGGTCAAGGTCATCCTCGATACTTGTGGAATTAGAGGCCAGTCTGGGATACAGGAGACCTTGTCTCATAATTTCAGAAAGAAAAAAAAAATGTAATTAAGTCATTTTCAAAGTTGTCCAGATTTATGGGCAGCTACTATGCCAGTACCTCAGCTCGTCACCAGCGGCTTTGCTGACGGGCATAACTCTGCCCACTCCCACCCAGCCTTGAGTCCATCTTTGCTAAGCTCTGGTTTGGTCAGTCCTCATCCCCAGAGCTGGAGCCCAGAGTCAGAGAGAAGGCAGAGGATTCTTTGTCCTGCTCTACTTTTTCTCTGTGGCTCCCTCTCTTCGTGGAACCAGAAGCACAACGTGTAGAGAGTGCTCCTGTGGACCTGGTCCAAAAAGTGGCCATTGCCTTCTATGAGACTGGATGAGAGAAGATGGAATGCCCGGCCTTTCTTGACTTCCCATACACCTCTGTACACTGACTATAAATAAGAGCTAACCGGAATACGGCTTACAGAAGTCCAAAAGTGGTAACAATTTAAACAGTCAACAACAAAAACCCTAATTCAATAAATTATACTGCCAGTATAATATACTATATAATATAATATACTGCGCACCACTAATCCCAGCGTTTTGAGGCAGAGGCAGGCGGATCTCTGTGAGTTCAAGGCCAGCTTGGTTTACACAGTGAGTTCCAGGACAGTCAGGGGTACTTAACGGGACCCTGTTTCCAAAACAACAAAATAAATAGATAAATAAATAATTCTAAAACAATGGAATACTATCAAAACTATCAAAATCACATTTTCAAGATCACTTAATAATAACACTACCTGCTTAACCTTGTATTTAGTAAAAAGGTGTGTGCGGGGTCCAAACCTGAATTTACAGTGAGAAACATAATGAAGGAGTGTTACAGTGTTTGCCTAGCATTTGTGAGTGAGTGCTAGAGCTTAGCCCTGAGCTGGGAGAAACACAGAATGAGGTAGGAGGGAGGAAAGAAAGACGGAGGGCAAGGGAGCAGAGGAATGTGAGGGAGGGAAATAGGAGCAAGAGAGTAAAGGACATTTAACAGAGGGAAATATCCAAGTGTTAACAGTCAGTGGCTGCCTTTGCTTACCGATCTTTTTTGAAGTTTGTATGCACATATGTAACTCTGTGTGCATGTGTGTGTGTGTGTGTGTGTGTGTGTGTTCGTGTGTTCGTGTGTTCATGGCTGTTTGAACTGATGTTAAGGGAATCCTGCCTCAAAAGGCCCTGAGAACAGCTTTCAGATCTGTGGAGCTTTCTTGTCTTTTTTTAATCTGCTGGGTTTTTTCCTACCCCAATCTCTAGTGGCTGTCAATCTGTACGTTAGGATAGTTACTGCCCACTTGTGAGTTAGAGAGTCAGTTCAGTTTGTGGTGCCTGACATTCCAGGCCTTGTGCCTCGTTTTGGATTGTATGTGTCTAGCCGTCAGAGGGAATTCTACTCAAGCTCTTCACATATCACGATATAATAACAAACAACTGATAGTTGCTACCTAGATAATTATGAGACATGGTGTCATGAACAAATGATTATTTTTGAGACCGTAGGCGGAATTTAAATGCTAGAGAAGGGCTATTTTTAAAACGGTGTCCTCCAAATCGTGTCTCAATGTCTAAAAACAAGAAGGATCAAAACCAAACCAATGAAAAAAAGTTGTTTTTTTTTTTAAAATGAATATTATTAGTAACAATTTTCATACCACCCATACAGGCAGAACTTAGCACACCCATTGAAAGAGAAACCCAAGTGAAGCAGCATTTCAAAATCCCTACTTAATTATATAATAGCTCATCTCCAGCTTGGTACAGCCATGAAAGTCCCACACCTCAAGCATGGCAGCAAGTACCAACTTTCCAAGTAGCAGGAGGTAGAGACAGGAGGATCAGGAGTTCTAGGTCAGCCTAGGCATGTATACATGAGAGGGTCTGAAATCCAACTCCCATCACCCCCCACAAAGAAGGGATGAGGAGAAGGCTCAGTGGATACAGTGCTTGCTGTACAAGAGCCACAGTTCGGATCCCTAGCACCCATATAAAGAGGGAGGTGTGGCAGCACGTACCTGTAACCCCAGTGCTAGGCACATGGGGCTGGTCAGTAAGTCTAGCCAAAGGTTGAGTTCCAGGTATACTGAGAGACCATGTCTCAGCAAAATACAGTAGAGAATGATTAAAGAAAACACCAGACACCAACCTCTGACCTCCATATTTGCATTGCTCTGATGAAAAAAAAAAACCAAAGTCTCCTTGAAGAGCAAGTATCTAATTTTTTTTAAAAAAATGTTTGCTTGTGATATGCATGTATCTATGCATGTTTCTGGCATGTGGACATGCGTATCGTGTGCATGTGCACATGTGCACACATGGATGTGGAGTCCAGAGGTTGCCACTGGGTGTCTAGCCCAGTCTCTCCACATTATATACTGAGGCATAGCCTCTCACTTATACCCAGAGCTCACTCACTTGGCCTTACTCTGGGATCTCCTCTTTCCATCCCCCAATACATCCTGGGCTTGGAGGTCTCATGAATCCACTCCACCAAAGCAACAAGTGCTGACCAGCTTAAAGATGTATTTCTCCGAAGAACCTTCGCTTGTTCCAGAGACCGAGTCCTGAAGCACCCAGGATTTTTTCACTTGAGGTACCGTGCCTTTGGGGCATCCATCCAAAGCTGCTAGGAATGCCTCGGGATCACACTGGTGTAAATCCATGCCATCTCTTCTCATTCCGGATTCCTACTGGCTGCTCAGGAGTTCATTTATTCTGTGGATATTTATTGGAGACCCACCACAAGGCTAGGCATGGCTCTCAGATTTCAGCCTTTCCTCCTGCTCTGGACTCCACAGGAATTGTGAAATAAACCATGGAATAAGTGGAAAACTTCGCTTAAGAGAAACGGTTCATACTTTGATTCATTCTAGGTCTTTTCTCCCTCCTGACTTCTGTTGAATTTTTAAATCCAAAGCAAAAGTAAAAAGCAAAGGCAGTTTGACTTGCAAAATATCTGTCTTACCACAACCTCTGCTTTCTTCCATATTTACAGTGGGTTTTGGGGGGGCACCTTGATTTGTTTTCTTTGTTATTCATGGATGGATTTGAGACTCCTCGTCACACACACACACACCCCTGGAAAAGGAAGGAATGAACATCTGCTTGCTCCCACAGAAGGCAAGCTCTTATGTCCACATTCAGCCTTTATCTGACAGGAGATGACTATGTTACACTCTGAGAAGTCACTTTGGTTTCATTTTGTTCTGCTTTGTCATATTCGTCCCCACACTATCATTCAAGACATTCTTCCTAGGTAATTTGAGGTCTAGTCATCTTATGCTTGAACATAAAGGCTTCAGTGAATTTAGTAGACGCTGGTTGTCTGGACTATCCATAAGGTCTCTAATGGGAGGGGAAATCTCTAATGGTAAATTTTCTAGGCTGGATGAATGTCAGTTGGTGTTTGCCTAGCATGTACAAAACCTTGTTGGATTCTCAGCATGACTTGAACTGAGTTTGAGGGCACACCTCTGTAAATCGCAGTACTAAAGAGGTAGAAGCAGGACCAGAAGTTCAAGGTCATCCTCAGCTACATAGTGAGTTCCTTTAGCCTGGACCCCTTTAGAAGCCAGCAGGCAAGTGGGAAAATGTGGCAATCTAGCAAGCCTTGCACGCATGCAGACAGACAGACAGAAACACACACACACACACACACACACACACACACACACATTCAGTATGCTAGAAACAACTGTGTACGTGGAAGGGCTCTGAAACAGAATATCCAAGGCCCTGAGTTTCATCCCCAGAACCACAAATATGACTGTATGCACGAGCACACACACAGAGAGAGAGAGAGAAAACAAAACTGTAACTGAATAGTCAACACATATGATCATATATGTAAACGTGTCAATGAAGCAATTGCCTGTCTTGTTCAATGATTTAATCATCAAGTCCTGCTTGAACAAAGGATTAAACAATAGAATTTGACTCATGCTTTTAAACTTCCAGAAGCCATTCAGTATTTCATAGACAGTGCTCTGGGTTTCTACTTCTGAACAGCCATGGACATTGGCTAATAATAACTAATGTGCTTCACTGCTGAGGGCAAACAAAAACCTGATGAGTGGATTTTTTTTTCATCTAAAGTCAAAAGGTTGAGCTGGAGGTGTAGCTCAGGGGTAAGGACTTGTCTAGCATCTATGAAGCCCTGGGTTCCATGCCAACATTTGAAAGAAGAAGAAAAAGAGAAGGAAGGGAGGGAAGAAGGGAGGAAAAGAATAAGTGAGGGAGGTAAGGAAGAAAAGAAATGAAAGAAAAAAATGATGTCTGACCTTAAATCCCAGCTACTCAGGAAGTCACACTCCCTCTCCCCTCATAGAACATCCTCTACATTGTGGCTCAGCAGATAACTAGAAAGGATGGATGACATCTACGGGATCTCTATGGCCGCCATGGCCAGAGAGAAACCGTTCGTGGGAGTCAGGAAGGTAGTTTCATTCAACACAACTAATATCCAGTGTTGGTTTAAAAGTAGAGTCTGACCCAAGGAATTTATTTATTTATTTATTTGTTTTTTTTGTTTTGTTTTTGTTTTGTTTTGTTTTGTTTTTTGAGACAGGGTTTCTCTGTGTAGCTTTGCGCCTTTCCTGGAACTCACTTTGTAGCCCAGGCTGGCCTCGAACTCACAGAGATCTGCCTGCCGCTGCCTCCTGAGTGCTGGGATTAAAGGCGTGCACCACCACCACCACCACCACCACCAGGCCCGAGGAGTTTATTTTAAGAATATGTGAGGAGAGCACAATTTGGTGAAAATTTTTCTGGTGATAAATAATTCAATCCCATGTGCACAATAAAATTTGAGATGTGACTACATTGAAACTCTTTGTAAAGTACATGTGATATCTCCCTAAAGATGGGGTCTATAGATTGACTACATGTGACACCTTCCATAAAGATGGGTTTTATAGACTAACAAGTTCACAATAAGTGTCTGTGGGAGGATCCAGTGTGGCCTCACAGATAACGCAAAGGTCACCATGCAATTAATCACTTCCCCTCGCGGTCTCCTGGGTGGAAAATAGATTATTTGTCTCTCCCTTTGAATAGACAACCCTGTGTGCTTAACATTCCTGGGTCCTCATGCTTATCTGTGAGCACAAGAACCTTTGTGCTTCTCACAACATCAAAGAGAGGGCCCCAAAACCACTGTGTCCAGGCCCCTATCCTAAGGTCCCAGACTCCGAACCTTCAGCACTGTGAGAAATGAACTTCTTTTCAAAAATGTCAAGCGTGTGGCATCCTGTTATAGCAAGAGAGCTTATGAAGACAATTGAATTCCAATTCAAATGACCTGGAGTTTCCATTAGAGGAGTTGGATCACCGAATCAAATAATGGCAAAACAGCAAGCTAATATTTATAATATTTAAATTCCAATTGTTTGGGGAAATTCAACAATGAAGTCAAAAACCACCCAGGAAAGGCCCTTAGCCACAGGCAGTGGGGGCTTTTTATGACCAGCAGTTCTAAATTCTCCACTGAAATTTGGCTTTTGGGGGGCACATTTTGTACATATTCCTAGCTGTAATTACCAGCTGGAGGAGATCAGTGGAGAAGGATCTTCCCTCTCTTCTGTCCTTCCTCTTCCTCCTTTCCTTGCCTCTCTTTCCCCCTCCCCACTTTCGGTTGTGTGCGTGTGTGTGCGTGTGCGTGTGCGCATGTGTGTGTGTGTGCGTGTGCGTGTGTGTGTGCGTGTGTGTGTGTGTGTGTGTGTGTGTGTGTGTTTAGATGCTGTTTGATCATCTTACTACGTTGAGCTCCAAACTCCAGAGCTCAAAGCAATATTCTTCCTTAAACTGCCTCAGTTCTAGCACTGCAGACTCAGGCCACCACACCCAGCTCTCTCTTTGGAGGGAGGAGTGGCCTTTTGAGACAGGCCATACAGCCCAGGCGAACTTTGAATCAACTATGGAGCCAAGGATGACAGTGAACTCCTGATCCTCCTGCCTCCAAACCCCGAGTCACAGGCATGCACCACCACACCTTGCTTCTTTTCACTTTTGAAGTAAAAAGCATAATTCAATATCAGTGATTAATGGTGGGAGTCTGATTTTACTACTCACTATGGAATTTTACTTCATTTTTAGCAGCCCTGGAATAAGTGTAAGTAGAATAGGAGTAGAAAATTTATTTTTCTTAAACTTGGTGTGACATTGTATATGGCCTCAAAACAAAACAAACAATGACAGCCCAGAAAAGAAACGAGGGTGTCCTCTGTCGCAGCCATCTGTGAATGTGCTCATTGGCAGCAAGGCTGTGAGTCTCATAAAGCCTTCAGAGAGATCGGACGTGGCCCATAAATATTAAAAGGAATTTACCTTTGTATATTTAAAAAGACTAAGCCAATACAATTCATCACTTTGTGTGTTATCAGTCAAAACCCATCTTTTCCAGTCAAATGATCAGTTTAATTTTAAAGCATTTATATTCTTGCCGATGAGGTCTTTCTCTGAATATCTTGGACACTGAAGAAATAATCCCCAAGATTAGCACCAAGCATCATTAGAACGCTGTAACAGAAAAGGTGGAGAAGCGATCGATCGTTTACAAATCGCTGCCTTCAACTCTCGAAAAAGATGTTGGTGGATTCATTCAGAATGCAGAAGAATGCATTCTTCGGGAAATAAAGTTATACGTGGTGGATAGGTTTCCAGCAGGGTTTGTAAGCCAACGAACCTCCTCACGATGGGACCAAAGAACTCCAGACATCTGCAGTTCATTCCAGAACACGGAGAAATCCCATCCTCCACTGAGGATGCTGGAATGGCCGCCTGCATTCTGACACTCCCTCCCTCGGGAAAAGGAAGAGGAAAAACTCAAGAGGAAAGGATTTCGAGGTAGCCAGTGTGAATGGAGACGGGTGTGGCGCATAAATAAAAGGGATGCCTTGGGTTAGTTTCCAGGATGTGGGAAGACCTAGTTCAAATCCTTCCTTCCTTCCTTGTCATTCACAGTAAATTTGTCATTGTACCTTTGATAGATAATGCTGGACAGGAAATGAAAAAGGGCTGGTTTTTTTTGTTTGTTTGTTTTTTGTTTCTTTTGGGGGCGGGCTCAGGGTAGGGAGGTTTTCGAGGCAGGGTCTCTCTGTGTAGTTTTGGTATCTGTCCTGGATTTTGCTCTGTAGACCAGGTTGGCCTCAAACTCACAGAGATCCGCCTGGCTCTGCCTCCCGAGTGCTGGGATTAAAGGCGTGAGCCACCACCACCAGGCAAAAAAGGGCTGTTTGTAGTCACCACTTCCCTGTACTACTTGTGACATGTGAACGTCCATGTCATCATCCTCTGGCACAAATATCATGATCCATGGCCTACCAATGACATCTGCATGTTGGAGACCTCCTTAGGGACGTTTCCAAGTGTTCCCATCCTTGAACATAAATAGCACGAAGATCAGAATTCCGATTTGTGAATGCCATTCATCATCAGTGGTCAGGCTGATGGCCACTGTTTCCCCTGCTGAGGCAAAGGCAAGACCACTTCTCCGTTAAAGAGGAAATCATTTTACAATCTAAAGACCTGACTGAAACCAAGAGGTGAGAAGAAATAAGATGCAACTGAGGACAAGATAAGCATTCTCTTAATGAGATAAGTAAAGTATGCATCCACCCAATTCCCTTCTCCCCCAGGAGTGGCTTACAGACACTCAAGGCTAAGCCTGCTTCAAACTCAGAAAGTAGAATTTTGACTCATTCCTCTCTGCATTTCCAAACCCCCAGCCTGCTTGCCCTGATATTCAGTCCACTCTCTTCTCTCTGCAGCCCCTCCCTGATGCAGCTGCCCACACCCTCCATTATTGAGCCTTCTTGTTTTTCTTGACTTCTAACTCAGAACACAGCACAGACGGTCTCGCTTCCTCCTCTTTCCTTGCCCCTCCCTGGTTGCTAGCAAGCTCTCTAGCTTGGCTTTCCTCTTTTTCTCTCTTGTCAACTCCAATACATTGTTCTCACGTTGCTTTTTGTGTCTGTGCGTAGATTTTCTTATCTATGAGACCAAGAACTTCCAAAAGGGGACCCCAAGTTTCCCAGGGACTTCCTGTGATGGTTTGAAAGAGAATGGCTCCTTAAGGCTCGTGTCTTTGAATGCTTTGTTCTCGGGAGAGTGGCACTTGAGAAGGATTAGGAGATGTGGCCTTGATGTCGCTGGGGTGTGGGGGCGGAGTGGGGGGGCTGAGGTTTCAAAAGCCAAAGCCAGGCCCAGTATCCTTCTCTCTTCCTGCTGCCTGCTGACCCAGGATGTACAACTCCGAGCTACTCCACCAGCACCATGTCTGCCTGTGTGCAGCCACGCTCCCTGCCACGAGAGTGAACCAAACCTCTGAAACTGTAAGCAAGCCCCAGTGAACTGCTTCCTCTTACAGGAGTTGCCATGGCCATCGTGTCTCCTCACAGCAACTGAACCCTGTGTTTGGTTTGGTTTAAAAGACATAGCTGTGTTGCTCTTCGGTGAGAGATGGTGAGTGCTTCGACTCCTCTTTCTTGTGGGAAGACAGCAGAATCCATCCTTTGTCCTCAAGGGCAGGTTCACTCCAAGTGACTCCAGCTGCTACCTCGGCAACCACAGGCAAGTCGAGCAGCTGCGGGGTCCCAGGGCTTGAAGCTTCTTCCAACAACCACAGCTACAGAGAACCCTGAAATGCATTTTTAAACAAGTTAAGCTTCTAAAGTTGGTCTCCCTGCTCCTGCATCACCCCACTCCCCTAAAACCATTAGCATGCAGAGGAGTTAATAGTAACTAATGACTTTTTTTGCTGCAAAATTATTAGCTAATTATCCCAATTATTACATTCTTAGCCTATCAAACCGTGCTTTGATCATCCAAAGATGAAAATGTTCCCTGGAATCAATCCACAGGATAGCAGAATCTGTTGAGATTGTTCTTTCTGAAAGCCAGAGCACTGGTAGAACTTATCATGAGGTTTGACCAGGGAGCCAAGACCTTCCAGAAGAGGGGACTTTTCTTAGCAATCTCCCACACCTAAAATGTTTCTAGAAATCAATATTTGCCTCCTAAGTGTATGTTCTCGGACACAGTTACCATTCTCATCCCTCTGTGTTCTGGAAATTCTGAGTGTATAGGCACACACACACACACACACACACACACACACAAATAAGGTGAACATTCTGTTGAGAGTTTTTTAAATGATTTCATTGACGTTTTATTTTTATTTTGTCTTATTCGTTGGGGGCGTGCACATTTTACAGTACATGTGTGGAGATTAGAAGACAACGTTCAGAAGTTAGGCCTGGGGATCGAACTCAGATCACCAGGCTTGGGGACAGGTACCTCTGCCAGCTGGGCCATCTCTCCACCTGCTGTTTGGATTTGAAAGCACCATTCCATATATGCCAGATGAGTTATACAATGCCTAAACATAATCCAGTGCAGTCTGTGTGTTTACAGCTAGATAAGTGCAAGAAGCCGATATAAATAGCAGTAATTCATTATACAGTCCAAAAAGCTACGAGAAAGGATTTTGTCTTTGCCACAAAGAAATGATAACACTTGAGGAGACAAGTATGCTCAAATGTTACATAATGCACACATGTGTCGAAACATCCCACGGTCCCCTCTTACTGTATATAACTTTCATGTTTTTATTTACTAGTCAAATTTAGAGAATTTACACACGAAGAAGGTGAGAAATGTCTGCAAAATACCAAAGTCTTCATTGTATCCATGCCTGGCTGATGTTAATGAGTTCGGTTTTTTTCCTAAACCACACCTGTACCTTTACATGTGGAAGTCTCTGGGGGAGAGATTAAAAAGAGGAACATTAAAATTTAATCATTAAGAAAAGTTTGCCGTATATGGGTCAAAGCTCCGTGAGCTTTAGAGTTCGCAGTGGACCTGCCAAGATGATACTAAACAACGCGATAGTAATCCTAGAAAGTACCTTAAGATACCATCTTCAATGACAGTCATCTGACAGTCTCCGCATCACCTGTGAATCGCTTGCTCGGTGGCTATTAGTTTTTTTATTTAAAATATTTTAATTATTTTTTGAGAGTTTTATGTGATTATGTTGAGTATTTTCACCCCACTTTCCCCCCTAGCTTCTCCTAGATCCACCCCCAGCTCCCTACCCACTCCAACTTCCTAGCTCAGCTTTAGATCCTTTGTGTTTTTGTTTTATTTTGTGTTTTAGGATCCCAAGGGGACCAACTTGCGCTGCTTATACTCCTGGGGGTGAGGATACCCACTGGAGTCTGGTTGACCTACCAGTGGCCCTACTATTTAAGAAAACTAACTCTCCCTCTCCATGTGTGTGTATATTATGAAATAGGAAGTTTTCATACATGGCTTTTTCAAACATTCTAGGGTGAGTTATCCCTCTCTCCATCCTCCCCTGCCTGCTCTGCCCTCTATCTCCCTACCTAATCCTTCCTCCCTATTATTCTCCCTTTCCCCTCCATATTGCCTGTATTTTATCCCTTCTCCCTTAAGATCTTTCTTCCTCCTCCTCCTCACCAGTGGTCCCTTTCTAGTTCCCTAAATCTATGGGTACTCAAGTTAAACACACAGATCTACAGATTTGATGCTAAGATCTACATATGAGTGAGAACATGGGACATTTGGTGAGCTAAGGTTAGTTGGTGGCTATCACTATTTCTCTGATCTCTACGGCTTTCACCCCTGTGTTTGGCTGTGTGTTTCTTATTTAATAAGAAATTCATCTACAGTACCATTTCCATTATCTATTAGTCAGCTGAGGAACATCTAGGCTGCTTGCATGTCCTAGATGTGAATAGAGCACCCATGAACATGGATGAGCATGTGTCTCTGTAGCAGAAAATAGAGTCCTTTGGGAATGCACCCAAGAGTGGTATAGCTGAGCTGTATGGTACATCTATTTCTAGTTGTCAGAGGAACCACCATACTGATTTCTTTAGTGGTCGCACCAGTTTGTACTCCACCAATCGTGCATGAGGATCCTCAGTTCCCTGCATCCTCACCAGCATTGGTTATCATTTGTTTTCTCAATCTTAGCCATTCTAATTGGGGTAAGATACAATCTCAAAATAGCTTTCATTTGCATTTCCCTGATGCCTAAAGATGATGAGAGCTTTTTAAAATATTTCATACCCATCTGTATTTCTGCTGAGAACCCTTTGCTTAGCTCCATGGTGGCTGTTGATTTTATTATGACCCTTTCTACTTTGGTTCACTGTATTCTCACCATATTCATTGTTACATTGTGATTTTAAACAGTTTGATGGCATAAAATAGTATGGATTTTTATCTTATGTCTTTTTGCCTTACTCACATTTGGTACCATATTCTATTTCTGGTAGAATGTAACAAGAGCTGTGGTGATGTATTGTATACTCTAATAAAATTTGCCTGAAGATCAGAGAATAGAACAAAACATTAGATTAAACATAGAGGCCAGGCAGTGGTGGCACATACACCTTTTATCCTAGCACTCTGGAGGCAGAGATCCGTCTAGATCTCTGTGAGCTCAAAGCCACCCTGGACAACATAGAATTGACTCAGTCTAGGAGAGAAAACAGAACCAGGCAGTGGTGGCACACGCCTTTAATCCCAGTACTGGGAAGCACACACGCCTTTCATCCCAGGAAGTGATGGCTGGGCGAAGAAAGGTGTATAAGGTTTGAGGAGGCAGGAACTAAAGGCTTTTTGGCAGAAGCAACCCTTTCAGTTAGAGACTTCTTCAGCTGGAGCCTTTCGGGTGAAGACTCAGAGGATTTCAGTCAGAGAATTCATGGAGTTGGCGAGGTGAGACGTGGCAGTGGTTTGTTCCTTTGTCTTTCTGATCTTTCAACATTTACCCCAGTATCTGGCTCTGGGTTTTTTATTATAAGACCATTTAGGTATTACAGAGAGCCATCTGTCCTTTTCTGTATCTGAGTCCTTCTGCTGTGATTAATTGTTGTTACACACACACACACACACACACACACACACACACACACACACACACACATCTACCACTTTCTTGCTGCTGCTCTAGGAGAGTTATGAAAATCTGACATGCTTAGAACGTTACATGCTGAATTCTCTGTGGCACTAAGTACACAGTCTCTGCTCTTAGGGCTTTAGATTCTCTCAGCAGGCTTTATGACAGGTGGAAGCCTCTCTTGTTCAGGTCTAAAGTCCAATGGAATGGAGGCATCATTAAGTAGTTAGTCAAGAACGCTCCACTTTGCATGAAGCATCTCACATGTCTGCATCAGAAAGAATAAAGGGGGGAAAAAACTCATGAGAAAAACCAACATATCCCATTTCCACTGATTATAACTTTCTAATGTGTGAGGACAAGGCTGATATTTCAACCAGGTATATTACTTGCAGTTTGATAGGAAATACATTAAAAGCATGATTCTTATTCCCTAAGGATTTCTGCCATCACAATCAAAAGCATTTCAATGTTCATTTCAGCAATACAATACTAAAATAAGAGCATTTCAAGAGGAGGAGAAAGGGGCCAGATTGGGCGGGGGTGGGGGGGTGGGAACAAAACCATTCCACAAGGAACTGATCCCGGGGCTACATAGGAAATGGAAGGTCTTAGAGATGTACTATTATAATCTTTAAAGAGACAGCCCCCCAAATGATCTACTTTACTCCAGTGGAAAATTCCTGGAGATGTTTACCTTGTACATACTCAGAGGAAGAGGCAAATGTGACAAAAGGTATTAATTCATTTTTTTTTTATCACCAAGGACATTTAACCCAGTTGGGAAAATAAGATATAAAGCCCAGAACAATAAATGTAAAGGCAAGGAAACAAACAAACAAAAAAAATGGCATCATATCACCACACCGGAAGCTGTCTGTACTCACTGTTGTGATCTGACGCCGTGTTTTGTTTCCCTGCCTTGATCTGCCACTTCTTTCTTTACCTTCCTTGGTGGATCCAGTCAGCAAGGACAGGTTTTATATTTATATAAAGGTGCAATGTGTGCACATTTGTGCGTGTGTCTGTGGGTTAGGTGCGTGACACACGTACCAGGTTCTTATAAAGTTCTTCATGCTTAAAGGTGTCCATACAATTGTAAAACATCCTGTCTTGGCTTTACTGTGATCTTAAACAAGGTTCTATGTTAATAAGAGACCAGACACGAGGTGAGAATTAAAGTCGGGTGACAAGCAGAATGATCCCGCCTCAGATGTGGGGGAGAGGCAAAGGGAGTGTGGGCGAACTGTAAGATGGACAAACCACAAACAAGCACACTTTCTCCCTGGTGGACAGTGTGGAGAATGGACCAGGCCTGGATTTGCTGTAAAAAAAAAGAGTAAACCAGTAAGTATTTGTCTGAGCTCTAGAGCCTTCTTAGGAAGCCTAGGATGGCTGGGTATGGTGACTCACGCTCTAATTCCAGCGCATGTGAGACTCAGGCAGAATTATGAGCTTCAGGCCAGCCTGGGCTACCTAGCATGTTCCAGGCCAGCCTGAACTAGTCAGAAGAGACCTTCATGCTTGCTCCTGAGGCTGGGGTTATAGCTCGTGGTAGAGTGTTTGCATTTACTAGTCTACAATTTCGCTAAGGCCATTGCTTAGCTTATTTGTGTTTTGTTTGGTTGAGACAGGGTCTTACTCACTGTGGAACCACATTTCTCAGTTTTCTGCCTCCACCCACCCAGCCCTGGCATACGCTACTATGTCAGGCATACCCATTGCCTTTCGAAGATTCTGAATTCAGGCACAGGGATTGATGTGAGCTCCTTGTCTTGTATAAACCTTCATATCTTGGAGACACCTACATTAAAATACTCCTGCATTCTGGACTTCCTGCTGCAGCAGCCCCTGCTGCACAGGACTCCATCCCTATAATCCATTCCTGCTTCCTGCAGATGACACTTATAAAATCAGCCATGCGTCAATTATTTCCCCTTCATTTATAGATGTTTTGGAGCAAAATATTTTCCAAGTTATGTAATATGCCATATTTCTGGGAATTGAAAGTTATGTAAAATATAACCACAATTTTGGAAGACTAAAAAGTATTCAGTTTTGCAAAAAACAATTTTTAGAATTTTGAATAAGTCAATGTCTGAAGAACTATAAAGATAAAAGTTATCTAGAAAAATGGAGATGGAAGTGGACCATGTGGGTAGTAAAGACATGTGGGCAGCCACCGATGGTTGGTAGCCACAGAGCAGAACATTCTGGTATCAGTTTTACCTCTATCTGAATCCTCGCTAGGTAACTGTGTTTGTCTGATTCTCTTGCTAATAGCTTCCAGAGGCCAGGCAAGTCACAGAGAAAAGAGTTTTGTCAGTTTTAGCTAACAGCCTTGCAGGATGAAGGGCAAGAGGCTGCATCTGGTGGCCGCTGGTGGTTTCCTGCGGGAAGAGACCTGGGTTAGTGCAATGAGTCCCACCGTGAGAGATGGAGATGCTTGCATGAGACCGTGTCTCTTCTTATAAAACCTCAGTACTCAGTCAGGGAACTCCACATTGATGACCTCATCCAATCCTAGTCACCCCTAAAAGCCACCACTAACCACCACAGTCAGAGTTTGCCTTCCTACCGCCTCTCAATGAGAATTCAATTTCAATGCATAAAGGAGTTGCCCCAGCCACTTGGAAAACTTACTGGGAGAATGTCTTGAGTACAAGAGTTCCAGTGCCCATGGACAAGACAGTAATACCCTACCTCAAAAAAAAAAAAAATCAAAATTTCCACACATACACACCATGGGGGGATACATTCAAGCAATGTCCAAACCACATCAGTGGTCTTGAAATGTCATTTAACTTCTTGCAGCCTATCTCCTTATTTGTAAGATGCAACAGCATCTGACATAGAGTAAAATCTCAATGCAGGACCCTTGTAATTGCTGTAGACAGATGCAAGTAATGGACACCATTTATAAAAGGGACATAAAGCTATTTTTTTTTCTATTTCTAATTCTATCAACTCTTTTTGTTTTGTTATTGGTGGTGGATAGTGCATAAGATATGTTTGATATTGGAAGTATAACATTTAAAATAAACCTCCACAGCTTCTGTTCCAAATGCATAGAAGTTCATGGCATTATATAGATTTCAGGTCTGGTTCTTTTTGGTGAGTGGTGTTTTGTTTATCTGCAAGTATTTTTTTATAATGAAGTTTATAAAATTATTTAAAAACTAATCACTGTAAATATCAAATAATGGCTTAAGAATGGATCATGGGTGATGGCACATTGTAATCCCCAAACTTCAGAGATTGAGACAGGAAGACCATGAGTTAGAGCCCAGCTGGGGCTATAAAAATATAAGGAAGGAAGGAAGGAAGGAAGGAAGGAAGGAAGGAAGGAAGGAAGGAAGGGACAAAGAGAAGGAAAGCAAAAGAGAGGGCTGGAGGAAGAGAGGGAGGGGAGAAGAAAGAAACCAACAGTAAACAGATGCCCAAGAGGATTGCTCTTTAGGTCACCTCTCCTACTTTGAAGGAAAGAAAGCACTGTGTTTAATATGAGGCACATGTAACAGCAAATATTTCTAGCCAAATTTAGCCAGACATCGTTTCCATGGCAACCCCTCGCTCTGAGGAAAGGGGCAAAACAAAGAGATTCTGTACATGATTTCTGGTCACTTGTTTGAGATGGTTTGGGTAACTCTCAGGGTTATGAGGAAAGGCGTTTGCTCCAACGTGGGGGAGTAAGAACGTGAACTCTTTATGCATCGTCTTATTTGGGAAACCAATTTTTAATGGTTTAACAATCTGGCCTCATTTTCAAGCACGATTATGCTTCATAGCTTATCAGACTGCTGTAAGGAGTTGATCTGAGGATGCTCATTAGGGAGATGTTACAATTTAAAAAAAAGCTAGAAAGTAGGATGTGAGAGGTTCTAGTTGGGAGAAGCGGGCAGGAGGTTGTTAGCTTTGTTCTGGGGTCTATGCAGCCTCAAGGAACAACACGCTGGAGCAGCTCAGAGAGTTAACCGCCATAGGAACGATGCAGGTCAACGCTGTCCTGATTACACGACTGTTAGACCTGTTGACATCGCACCTACTCAGAAGGAACATTTTCCCCACACTGAAGAAGGAATCCCTTGGGTCAGAGAGATGGCCCAGCTAGGAAAGGCACTTGTTACCAAACCCGACAACCTGAATTTGATCCCGAGATCCCACATGGTGGAAGGAGAGAACCCTCTTCAGAAGGTTCTTCTCTGTCCTCGGACACAGGCACACTCCCCTCCCCCTAGGCATGGAGGGCTTTGTGGATGTCATACAAGCAGTGGCCCTCTGATTATATAAATCTCTAAAACCAGTACTTTCAAGCGATTTTTTAAAAAAAACAGAGTGTCAGTATGCAGCTCTGGCTGTCCTGGAACTAACTCACTGTGTAGACCAGACTGGCCTTGAACTCACAGAAGCCTATATACCTCTGCCTCCTGAGTGCTGGGATTAAAGGCCAGTGCCGCCGAGGCTGGTTCAAACAATCTTTTCTGATAGAATTTTTCATCATGTGATGCTGATAGAATTTTTCATCGTGTGATGCGGAAGACAGAAGACAGCACAAGCCCCCAGCAAGTTTTTTAAGTGTTTCGCAGTGCTTTAAACACTTTTTTTTTTTAATGTTGTAGACTTCTGGAGCTGTTTTCAATTGAAACATTGAATTACAATGAATATACAAATATAAGCCCTCTTTGGCTAAGAATTTACAATATTTCTAAACATATATCAATGTGTCATAATTCACTTCAAGCAGATGAAAAGAAAAAGGCAAACAGTCTAGTGCTTGAATACTTTCTGTCTCTAAAGGACAAACACTCACATATAAAATTCTCATTATAAAGCTGTTCTTTCAGGGGAAGAAAGATCTGTTTCAGCTCATGCTTTGGAGGTACCGTCCATCATGAGGGAGAAGGCAAGAGGCAAGAGGTGGGGGTGCTAGACTGTTTGCCTGCGTCTCCACCGATCAGCGAGCAGAGCTAAAGCTCCCACTCTGTACAGAAAAATTGTCTTTTAAGAGTCAGCTAAATGAAGAGACGCTGCAACATCTCAGTTTTACTTAATAAACAGACTGATGAAAAGAAAGACACTTTTCATCATGGTATGAATCATGAAAAAAATTTTTCTAGATATATCTGGGATACTTATTTCCAAAACAGATGCTGTCATTTCCAAATCAGCTCAGATCACTTATAAAACAGCCACAGGGCTAGGGAGATGGCCCAGTCAGTAAGACCACTGTACAAGCAAGAGGACCTGAGAACCAACATAAAATAAACAAATGTGGAGGGAGAGAACCAACTCACCGAAGCTGTCTTCTGACCTCCACACGCACACCACAGAAAGTGCATCCCCTTACACACAAAATAAAATCCAATGGTGGCGAGTGATAGAGGACACCAGCTGTTGACCTCTGGCCTCCGTGTGCACATGTGCCCATGTGCAAGCACATGTGTGCACACATACACACTACCCAGCTATGATCTCTATCAGAACATATATTTAGAAAGGACCTGGCAAGGTACCTTTGGTTAGGGATATTCCAAAATAAAAGTTCAAATTTAGGTACACTTTTGTGACTTGGTATTATGTGAAACACTGTCAAAGATCCCTGATCAAAATGCCTCTCCCGAGAACCCTTCCGCCCAGAAATGCAAAATTCTGTTTGCAAATATGTGCATGCATTATTAATGCAGAGGCATGGAAGCAAGTAGAATCCCAAGGTTGTGTTCTATTAATGTAAGTGGAGAGCTAATCAATGCCTCCTTTTATCATTTCAATGCACATGTGAATCTTCTCCAGGAACTTGATTAAAAAAAAAATCTATACAGCTTCACAAGTGGAAGACAATTAGACTAAGACATTTTCATGAAAATATACAATAGATTTATATGTATATATACTAATACTCTTAATATGTATAATTATGCATATATAATATATAAATATCTATTGCAATTTTTATAAATGTGGGGTTATTCAATATTTTTCAAATATTAAAATAGCAGAATTTAGAGGAAGAAATGTTACACATCATATCATGTTAGTGTTAGGGAAACAACACAAAAAGCAAGTAATGCTTTTTAAAACAAACACTTCAACCCTCACAGTTAGTAAAATAGGAAGAAAAATATTATTTTTCAGTGTCTAAAGCAGGACACAATGAAGGATTCCAAGAAAATCACTGTCTTAGGAATTTGCTGTGAAGGGAGATCATGACCACAGCAACTCTTATAAAGGAAAACATTTAATGGAGTGGCTTACATTTTCAGAGGTTTAGTCCATTATCATCATGGTGGGACATGGTATTGTGCAGGCAGACATGGTGCTGGAGAAGAAACTGTGAGTCCTACCACTTGACCCACAGACAACAGGAAGTGGTTTGAGACACTGGGCGTGGCTGGAGCATATATGAGACCTCAAAACCCTTCTTCACAGTGATACACTTCCTCCAACAAGGCCTGACTTACTACTAATAGTGCCACTCCCTTTGGGGGCCATTTTCTTTCAAATCACCACAATCACCAACACAAAGATGTGATTTTTTTCCAAGTAATTTTTGTCTAGCCTACTTGGCCTGCTATTTTTTGAATGAAAATAGACATCATGGAAGAAACTGGCATACTTCTTTAAAACACTGAGAGGGGCATTGAGACAGAACCACAGTGACGTTTCTAGCACACAACCTAATTTCCTTACAAAGTTCTTGTTGTTGGTGGTAGGATTTTGGTTTTGGTTTTTGTTTTTTCTTGAGATAAGATCCTACTTTGTAACCGGGGTTGACCTGGAACTTGCCATGCTCCTGCCTCAGCCTCTTGAATGCTGGGGTTACAATCATGTTCCACCATGCTAGACTGCCTACAGATTTCTTTCTTAGAAATATTTATATGTTGTGGATAATTTATCTGATGTGTGTTAGAGCTTCCTGATAGAGTGTTCTAGTCCCATATGGTCCTTTTGCCCTAGTAATATACAAAAAGTACAAACCCTTCATGCTCTGAGTATCAGCCATTGTTCTCACTCACTGCTCAAAATAATTTGCTGATTCAAAAGCTATTCATTGTTCATCTTGCTATTCATTTCTTATTTATCAACTCATTAATAACACATCGTGGTGAATTACAGATATCAAAGTTAACACTCTGGCCATGCTTAAATAAATGGGTGAAAACCAAGGCTGGAACAAACTGCAATGGCGGCAAAAGATGAGGAAAACACACTCGTAAAGGCGGTTGGTTTATTTTTAGATCATAATGAAACCAAATAATCTCCCGAGTCAGGAAAGTTTTCATTACATCTTGTAAGCTTCCTATTTTTGCTCTGTATCATCCTTTTGTTGGTCTCAAAAAACGAAAGCACTGAAACTTGCATTACAATGCCACCCTAACATCTTCTTCTGTAATTATCTTTGTGGGCTGAGTCAGAGAGAGAGAGCTAAACTTAAACCAAATGGTAATGTCTTGATGCAATTTTACCAGCTTTTTAAGGGTACAGATCACTTAAAAATGCATTTGTCCTGAATGAACTAAGAGCAAACAGAGAGACATAAACGCCACGTCACTAGTCTCTGAAACTAGTGATTGGGTGGCTAAGAGTTGCGACACTACCCTTGACTGGATTTGGTAAACAGTAAAATGAACATGTGGAATGTGGGGGAAAGCTTGGGCTTTGAAATCAGGAACCAAACCTGGGTGAGTCTCTTGGAAAATCTTTCTGAGGGTCAAATTCATTAACTGAACAAGGGAGGTGGCTATCTTGACCCTATAAGTCAAGTTTCTGTCCCCCTGTCTTGGCTATCATACAATGGAAATCTTAAAATAGTGGCTCCAAGTACTAAGAGAGGAAAAACGCTGCAACAATTGATACAGGAACTAGAGGCAATTATCTTAGCTTGAAATCTATGTCAGTGTTACTTTCTAGGCCATAGGAGTTCGGCAGAGAACAAAGCAGCTATGGGCCCAAGACTGATTAGTGGGACAGTGTTTACTTAGCATACACAAGGTCCTGGTACTATCCCCAGAACCAAGGGAAGAGGTAACTAGTGATGTACATATTAATGACTTCTCCATCAGTGATAGCCTGTATGTCCTGTGGTGTTCCCCTAAGGCTGTAAAGAGTTGAAATATTCCTATTACCCATGACATCATAGTTGAGTCATAATGTGGTCTTACTTCAAAGCATTGCATGCTTATGGTGGTGTAGATGTAAACAAATCTGCAGTACTTCCTGCTCAGATTAGAGCAGAGCACATACAATGATGTACAACACAAAATAATTGGTAATGACAACACACACACTATATTTCCGGTTTATGTATACCATATACTGTACCTGACATAATCAACTTACAGAGATGAAAGCTTTACTTTGACTATTAGTTGTGGAGGTTTCAGTCCCAGCTTAGTTGGGTCTATGTCAAAACAGCTCACCATCGGGAGAGTATCATGTCAGCCAGGAATGTGGGAAATAGAATCCTGACTTCCCAGAGAAGGTAACATCTCCTGCCAAGCCCCGCCTTGGGAAGTGTTCATCCTCCCCTCCTCCCCCTTCCTTCCCTCCCCCTCCCCCTCCCACCAACCTCTCCATCTTAGTTGCTTCTCTGTTGCTGTGAAGACACAATGGCCAAGGAAACTCTTAGAGAAAAGAGTTTATTGAGGCTTACCGTTTCAGAGGGTGAGTCCATGTTCATTATGGCTGGGAGCAGCAGGCAGGCAGGCAGGCATGGCGCTGGTGCAGTAGTAGAGAGCATACATCTTGATCCACAAACACATGACAGAGGGCTAACTGGGAATGGCTGACCTTTTGAAACCTCAAAGCCCCGCCCAGTGACACACCTTCTCCAACAAAGGCCACACCTCTCAATCCTTCTTTAATAGGTCTACCAACTGGCAACCAAGCATTCCAATATGCGAGCCGATGAGGGCAAGCCTCATTTAAACCATCTAAGAGTGCCACACTAGGGATCAGGGCTGTAACTGATTTGGGATTATCTCGTTTCAAATTACAACACCGACTTCATCTCATTGTCTGGGAAAATAATAGTTTCTTTTCCTTTTTGTTCCACAAGACTTCTTTCCTACCTAGTTCTGAAGATAGAAGCCAAGGCCCAGTACCTGCTAGGCAAGCGCTCTCCACTACTGAGCTATATGCTTAGCCCTTTGCTTCCCAGTTCTAACCCTCCAACTTCTGGATCAGGTTCTCTTGAAAGGGCGCTACACTGCCGGACCCCTTGAGTCTATAGACACACTCTGATCTCAGTTGTGCTGTAGTCTCTCAAGTTTAGCAGCAGCAAGGACAAAGACTTCCACTAGACTTCAGTGTTACCTATACTCATGAGACCAGCTGAGAACTACAGTGAACTAGGGGCTCTGAATCCACGCCCTGCTTTGTCCCATCCTGGTAGTTTAACCCCTCACTAAAGTCATGATTCCTGAATACCTTTTCTTTCTTTGCCTCTCCTTCTTCTATTTTTTTTTCTGTTTTGTGGGGGGTGAGTTGGGTATGGATATGCTATATGCCCCAGGCTGACTTTGATCCTCACAAGCCTCCTGGGGGGCTGAAAGATAGACATCACTATGCTCCACTCTGAGTCCATTTTTTCATCTGACTTAGCTGATAAAACTGGAAATCTGTCTTGGTCCCTCTTCAAAAGTGCAAACATTGCTACATTTCTTTAAAAAAAAAAAAAAAATTCCTGCTTTCTTCCCTACAGTCAGACTTGCAGCAATCTGGACACTGTCTAAGGGAGGGAGGGAGGATTGTGACGTACGTACATGGGCGACTGGATGGAGCCCTGCCTCATCTTGGGTCTGCACAGGCCTGTGTGCCTGAAACTACTGCTGAGCATGTTCTGTGTGCATTCTCCAACCCCGGGGAGCCCCTAAAGTCGGCCTGTGGAGCCAAGCACCATCCCTTGAACATCTACGACCAGCCACAAAGGACCATGTGAGTCTAGTGCTCATTCCATCAGCTAGGGACCAGTCTGCCCAGCCCCATCCTCTAACCCTGACGATCTCCCTCCCCTGCTCAGACATCATCCCTCCCAGTACCACTTGGATGGCGCCACAAAACTCATCTCCATTTTAAAACAAACTCCCAATGGTGGCTGCAGTATAGGAAAAAATTCCGGATTTCATGACACGTAGATTCCCATTGGTATTTTAGGCTACAAAACCTCAGGAAACTCACTTTCTGACATCTTGGACAAAAGACTTGAGTTCAACCCTGAATTCTACTGATTTTAGAGAACAAACACTCAGGCACAGGTCCCCCCTTCAAGGGGTATTATTCTGTAAAGTAGTTCCCCCAGTGACATTTGTACTTAGATGTTTTTTAAAACTCTAAATCTTTGTAGTAATGATTATCTTAAAATAAAAGTGCAAAGGCATATTAAAGGTATTATTAGCCATTTGTAGATCAGTATTTTACTTTGGGTAAGACTGTAGAGATAATGGGTAAGAAAGGGCTTTGTAAAACATTATTCACGTTATTATTTTAGTCATTCATGTGTTACTGCATTTTTATAAATGTGCCGTGAAAATAAGGAAGGCATATTGTTCTCTATACTATAATTATGCTTTAACTGGAAATAAGCTCTTAGCCACGCTTCCATTATTCCCTCTGTAGCTATTTATTTTCTTTGTCCTGGAATAGCTATGCATTTTTAAAATGATAGTCATAGAACCACACACCAAAAGAAAAAAAAAAAAAGGCTTAAGCTCTGATCAGTTTCTTTACTATTACATGGAACTGCCCTTAAACATTTCCAAAGAGATAGCCAAATGTCATGGAAAAATACAAATCAAACAGTTCCTGATTATAAATAAGATGAAGAAGAAGGAGGAGGAGGAGGAGGAGGAGACCCAAGCTTCTCTCAGTTGGTTTGACAATACAGTGCTTGGCGATCAAGGGTGAAACTCGGCAGCGCCAAACCAAGGCTGTGCTTTTGCTAGAGTTTAACGTGACTGCACAGCATTGTTCGTACACTGAGTTTTCCGACCCCCTTGGTCCTATTTGCTTCTGCCTAACAACTACATTTAGAAAATAACAGCATTAGAAATGTTCAACGCCTGGGCTGAGGAGGTAGGTCCGTCCTGTAAAGTGCCTGCCCTGCAAGCCAGAGGACATGTGAGCATTCCATCCAGAACCCCTGTGAGAAAAGCTGGGTATGGTGGCCTCCGCTCACAAGGCCAGGGCATCAGGGAAGTGGAAGGAGGAGCAGCCCTGGGGCTCACTAGCCAGTCAGCCTAGTCAACTCAGCCAGTCTGTGGCCTGGGGGAGATCCTGGCTAAAACATCAACTCCAAAGAGTGGCCCTGGGGATTCCTCTGGTCTCTCTATGCACCGGCACAGGTACAAATGTAAATATGCTCACACAAGAAATAGTCAAACTCATTAACAAGAATTTCTTCTAAACAAAAACAAATATAACAGGTAGGAATGTGACGTTCCAGTGCATCTCTGTGCATTTCAAAAAGCGGGGATAAAATACTGTAACAGTTACCACCACAAAGAGACAAGAGCGAGCACAGATACCTAACTAGGCCTAAACATTACACAGTTAGCCCATTTCTTTTCTTTTCCTTTTTTTTTAATACAATTTTTTTTTTATTGATTCTTTGGGAATTTCACATCATGCACCCCAATCCCATTCATTACCAGTCCCTCCATATCGGCCCTTTACCCTTTGAATCGACCGCCACCAAAGGAAAACTTGAAAAGAAATAATAAAAATAAAAAAGAATATTTTTAAAAAACAAAAGAAAGAAAGCCGGGCGGTGGTGGCGCACGCCTTTAATCCCAGCACTTGGGAGGTAGAGCCAGGCGGATCTCTGTGAGTTCGAGGCCAGCCTGGGCTACCAAGTGAGTTCCAGGAAAGGCGCAAAGCTACGCAGAGAAACCCTGTCTCGAAAAACCAAAAAAAAAAACCCACTTTGTTCCTCCGTCTTTCCAGCCTCTCCTGCACCTCTTCATTTCGTCTCAGTGACACGGGGAGCTGCAGTGTGTCACACAGTACACCCTTAGGTCCACACAGCTTGACTTGCACATGTTCATTGTGTGATGTGTTGTTGGTCTGGCTCAAGGCCGCTGGCTTCTGGTACACCATCAATGCTGTACTCTCACGAAATCTCTCGGATGTCCTGCTGTTGTCCAGAGTCATGGGGATCCCATGTCTACGGAGCAAGGCCAGTCTCTTCCCACGCTCCAGCACGTCATAGATGGGACAGATGTTGGGGAGTACCAACTCAAAGCCCTGGATGTGTGCCTGGGTGGTAAATGAGTTGGTCAGTCCGGGATGCTGGGACCAGAGGTGAGGAGGGGTGGGGCCAGCTCTCCTGTGCCTGAGATGGGGGGTGGGGCCAGCTCTCCCGTGATGAGTGGGGCCCGCTCAATACAGCCCCTGTTCTTCAACACATGGTTCAATACACGGTTCGAATGGGCCCTTGTGGTAACACAGTCAGCAGACATCAACAGAGACACCTGCTGCATCAGGACCACGGACCCAGACACGGCCATCAGCATCAGCTCGGGCCAGGTTGTCACTCAGTAGTATGACCCCCCCCCCAGACTCCAATATGGCCACAGGTGGTGGCCCAGACCTCCCCCCCCCCCGCATCTGCACAACCTTTGAACATCAGTGCAGACTCAGGCTTCAACAGGGCCTGGAACCCCGACATGGCCCTCAGCAGCAGCCCAGGCCAGGATGTCACCATGGCCCCAGGTCTCTCCACATCACGTTCCTCCCCACCTTTGCCTCCTCAGGTCTGCCTCTCTCTACAGGACATGAGCCGTTCTCTCTCTCTTTCCTACACCACATCATGGTTCACCATAATGGCGTCCCAGTGCCTGGTGCTGCAAGTTGCTGGACTGGCCTGTGTTTTCTCCTCTCCGCCCAGGGCAAGTGACTGCGGGGCAGGAGTGTGGGAGTCCTTCATCCTCTGGTCCTAGTCAATTACCCCATTTCTATGAACAACTTTTCTTTCTTTTGTTTTTGCAGTTTGTATTTCTGGGGGGTGAATTTACGACCTCACTAAGTGCTCTACCACTGAGTGATCTGCGCAGTCCACTATGTACAATTTGTGTTTTAACGCATCAGTTAAAAGATATATATATGTGTATATGTGTGTGCATATATATATGTATATCTATTATATATGTATATGTATGTATGTATGTATGTATGTATATATATATATATATATATAATTTTTTTTGGTTTTTTGAGACAGGGTTTCTCTGTGTAGCTTTGCGCCTTTTCTGGAACTCGCTTGTTAGTCCAGGATGGCCTCGAACTCACAGAGATCCGCCTGGCTTTGCCTCCCGAGTGCTGGAATTAAAGGCATGCACCACCAATATATTTAATGAAAATGCAAGAAGGCCTATGCCAACAAAATTGCCTGCTTCAGGTTCCTGTATTTACCAACACCTATAATGATTTAAAAAAAATTACAGTCATTCTCAGCTTTTTCATATATGATTATATTATAAATATTTCTATATCCTAGTAGGTTGCTAATGCTTATTTTAATAATTATTTAATTAATAATATTTTAACAGGCAACTATGCCATTATGGTTTGTTTTTTTTTTTTTATCATTATGCAGTGAGACAATAAACATCTTGGCAGTTTTCCCCAACTGAAGTAATGTCTCTCCTTAGGAAAAAAAGTCACGTATATGTATGTGAGCTTGAGTGAGTTTGTGTGCACCACATGTGTGCAGGAGCCAGAAGAGGATAGAAGTAGGTATTGGATTCCCTGGAACTGGAGTTACAGGTGGTCATGAGCCTGCATGTAGGAGCTAGAAACCAAACCGGGTCCTCTGCAAGAGTAGCCAGTGCTCTTAACTGTTGAATCATCTCTCCAGCTCCTGCTGCTGCTTTTTGAGGCAGGGTCTTCATCTAACTGCAAAAGTTAGGGTTGAAAGTATAGGCCTAATTATTCTTCCAGTTCTTCTCCTTTTCCCACACCAGACACAAGCACTTCAATTGTGCATATTTCAGTGACTATGCATGTGTACTGGGGATTGAACCCAGGGCCTCCCATGTACTAAACATGCACTCTGTCACTGAGCTATACCCACAAGCCTCAGTGACTTTGATTTGTACTAATTATAGAATAGTTGTCTTTGATATAATTAATTGTTTAGGAAGCAAATAAAAGGAAAAGTCCCTGTAACTGCTGCACACATTAGATTACAAAAACCTCCAATTACTTTCAGATAATGAGAGAATGCTCTAAGATCCCATATCAGGTCATAATTAACAGATATATTAAAGGACAGATAGGAAATGAAAATTACTGTTCCTGTTGTAACTGTTCCATCCAACTCTTTGTAAGAGACTGTTTGGTCGCTTGTAAAAGCTACACATTTTGAAGATGATCCTCTTCTCCTTGGACTATATTTCTCCCTTGTTGCAAAAAATGTTTCCATGGTTACTATGGTCCATATACTTTCAAATCCTAAATCCTGGTTCAGAGACAATACAAAGGCTGCATAGAGCAGCTGTACTCAAGAAGGGCACCTGCCTCATATGTAGAGGACTTGGGCTCAAGTCTCTCTCAGCAGTAACATTCTATCTTCCAACTCACTTCTCTTGTGTTGTGAGAGTTACAAGACTGTATGATCAGTGGGGGATTCATATGTAAGGCCTCCCCCGACACAGTGGGAAGCAGTCTTAGTGTGAATTCCTGTCTCCTTAATCTGGACTCAGTCCTTGTTATCTGTCAGCAATGGATCCCCTCGCCTATTTGATGTCCTTTTGTTCTGCATCTATGACTGTTTTCTCCATCAAATTCCTTTCCTTCATAGCCCTCAAAGCCCATCTAAGAGCCAAAGAGAAGCCTGTCTGGTGTGCACTCCCAACAGCAACAGACGTCTTGTTCCCAGAGGGATCACAGTTCATAGTACGCAGCAGCCGTTCATCTGGACACCGAGCCTGTGTCTCTAGATTCTTTGCGTTCCTGTATCACCCTAGCAGAATACATGGCTCAAAGAAAGCAACTAACTATTGCTTTGGTTTAGTTCTGTGTTGGTATACGTCATGATTTCTCTTACTCTCCCTTCTCTGCCTTTATTCTTCGTACTTTGTACACGGGGACATTTCACACTGAACACAGCCACCGTGAACGCTCGAGACGGAAGGCTGTCAATATCCCTTCGCTTCCAAACAGGCACACCAAAGTTCCAGTAAGCGAGTGAAATGAGTTTGAGAGAAAGGAGGAGGGGAAACTAGCTTGTCGAAGGAGCAGCTTTTGCATGTCTAAATCTGCCTGCTTTGGGAAGTAAGCCAAAGCCAGGGGTCCAAGACGATTCCGATTCTATTGCATTCCATTTATTATTTATATAGTGCTTATTGCTGTAGTCACAGAGCGCTTTCCACGCTTTCCAGTGAAATACAACGTACCGTTGGGAGCAAAGAAGGAAATGAGGAATGGGGCGGTGGGGGGAGGTGCTGTGGCATTGGTTATCATGTGAGATGCTGGAGCCTTGGCCGAGCCAGGAGGCGCCTCCCCTGTCTGACACAGGTGTGAATAATGCATTGTTCAGTATCGTCAGCAGAAACAGCGTAAGCTGGAAGCCAAGGTTTGTACACAGAGTATTTCTCCTCCAATCAAAGTTCTCACAGTCCTGCCTGGTGGGGGAAGGGAGACATGGGTCCATAGGTCTCTTGCGTCCAGCTTGAAATTCAAAACCTGTGTGGAATGGAAAGGTTACCCAAACCCACCGTATATCCTCACCCTTCAAGTTTGGGGGTTTGTGTGTGTGTTTTCGTTTAGCTTTGGTTTCTGTGGTAACAGAGAGAGCAAGCACTCCGATTTCTGGAATCTAAGTTTTGTTCATATGGGTAACATTTGGAAATTTTCAAAAGGGGTTAGGAAGGCAATGACATCAGAACAGTTCTGGAGTACCATCCTTGTGTGCAGTAGGGGTTCAATACATGCTTTCCTTCAGACAGTTCTGCACACAGCTCCTGACGAAATACTCCCTCCTTAGGGACATCCCGGAAGCCCCGGGAGCCCTCTGAAAATACTAAAGCGATGTGAGTGCTTTGACACCAGGCACGTGATGGCATCCAAGGCCATCCTTGAGGAAATGTTTCTTTTCTTGAGTAAGCAGGGACTTCCATAAGCCACAAAACATCGTGGAAATTCCTGGGCAGAAATCTTGTACCGATGAGTAAGTTAAATACAGCTGCTTTCGCCTGCAGTGTTCAATATTGTCTTCAATGATTAAAAAGGCTGACTCCAGTGGGAGCGGAGCCCACGCTGCAGAGATGATTATGTTTTGAAGCATTTTCTGTAGGAGAAATGGGGTCGGGTGGGGTGGGGGGAAAGAACAAGAAAGATGTGTGCTTCCGCAATGAGCTGCCAGCCTCCGGATGACCAACACCCTTCACGGCTTTGGTTTGCTTCTTTTCTTTTGTCTAGACAGGATCTCACTCTGTAGTCCAGGATGGCCCCTGACTTGTGATCATCATACTGCCTCAGTCTCCCAAGTAGAGAGGTGACAGGTGTGACAGATGTGGCTCGGGAATCGTAATTAAAAAACTTAAGTGTCCACTGGGTTTTCATTATGTCTCTAATGTCCATCTGTAATTACCTCCCCTTCAGGAAAGAATGTTTAACCCCAGATGGGTGTGGTGGGTCAGGCCTGTAATCCCAGCTGCTCAGAAGGCTGAGGCAGGAAGTTCACAGGTTCCAGGTCAGCCTGAATTACACAAGGAGACCTTGTCTCTAAATAAGTAGGTAAACAACGTCAAGAAGAATGTTAAGTATAGGTATGTCTCTTAGCGGTGTGGGAAAGGAGCCAGCAGAAGCATGAGCCTATGCTGAGGGTGGGGGTGGGGGATGGGAGTGGGTGGGGATGGAATGGAGGTAAATATTAGGACAAAGGTGACCCAGGAAAGGCCTGGAGCAGCACGTTTTATAGTTGCTGCCACCATGGGCTTGCAGAACGCGCGGACATGACTCCTGGCTTGGAAGAGGAGCCCCAGGATTTAGACTGTGTCTGCTTCACACAAGTCAAACAGGACAAATTAGGAATGGAGGGAAGGGTATGATGGCATGAATTTTAAAGGAAGGATTGGGCTAAAATGATTTAACTCAATCCTGCCTGTGTGATTGGGATTTGGGGGAATCCCTTCATGGTTGCCAGAGGACACTGGGAAAATCAGAGCCCTTTCTTGGGGTTCTTAGTCTTGTTGATAAAAGAAGTTAAGAACAGACTTTAGCAGAAACTCAAGGCCAATTCATTGGAGTTTCGAAGCAAAGCACTCATGGCAGGCAAAGCGAATCCCAGCAGCTGCCCTGAGGAAGAGAATGGGAAGAGAGGGAAAGCATGGAGGTCAGACACAGGGCAGACAGCAGCCACATGATGCAAGGGGAGCTTTAAAGAAAGAGTAAGGTCAAAGGAAAAAACTGACTTAGGTTCTGGCCAGCATCTGAAAGCAAGACCCAGAAAAAAAGAGAAAGGAAGAGTTACCCCTTCCAGAAAGGTGGTCAGACCCAGCCAAAAGTCTCAGCTTGTAGGGGGTTGCTGGGGAGTGGGGGAGGCGGGGATTCTGGGAAGGAAACCTGTAATATCTCTTTAAGGAAATGATTCTCCCACCTGTCTCTTCAGTGTGGCAGCAGGTGAGCCCACCTTCCCGGGGTGGGGTGGTCCTTCGGGCAGGTGATTGAACTGGCCTAACTGGAATGTCAGGTCCACTCCACCCAGAGATTCGATTCTCCTGACCAATAGTTTTCTCTTAATGGGCCTTTACTGCCTCTCTGACACCTGGGACAAGAACTACAGAAGTATGAACGGGGTTTCTAATTGGAGGAAAGAAGGAAAGAGAAGGAAGCCAAGGACGACGGGAGCAGGGGAAGAACCGCTGTGGGTCTGCTGCAGTGCCATCCAGGGGTCCCATCTGCTCAGAACAGATCCGAGGGAGGTAGCAGAGTCCATGTCTACCAGAAGTGGCATTCAATGATGTGATAGGTGAGTAGAAGTCAGAAACAGAACACACTTCGAGTGTCTAGGACATGAATCGGGGCGTCAGAGGGATTCCCAGATTGTGAAATGCTAAGTTCCCTGGCTAAGGTGCCCCTGCTTGGTTGGCAACCGTCTTTGGATTCTCGAAGACATTACTTTTAGGTAACTTTTCCTGGGACGTGTGAACAAATAGCTCCTCGTTCCAGATAGGGCACCAATGACAGACCAAAGTAAGCCTTCCTCCCAAGTATAACTTGGTGAAGTCTATATGACTTACTTAGAAGAGCCTGGGTAAAGGGTTACAAAGAGAGTATGTGTGATTCCATAACAATTCTTCGTGGAAAACTCCAACCCCAGCAGAGTGCCAGGTTCCTAAAGGCAGCCCAGACGGAGGAGGAGAGACTGGAATCTTGGGTGTGGGTCTAATGACCTTGTTCTAGGAGGGTATGTTAACAGACCTGGTATCACGAGGGCCTCATGAAGATAATCACAGGTTCTCTGATTTCAAAAATGTAGTAGTCAAGCCAGGTCCAGAGGGCAGCATTCCATACCACATATTGCTCAATATATTAACTACCTATGCCTGGCTGTATTTTAAAAGAAGACACAGCCAGTAGATAATACTTAACCCAAAGGAATAACCAGGGAAAGCTAACAGCTACTCCATTTAGTGTGCATTTGGGACTTTTGCTCCAACCATTAAAAAGTATTTGCAGCCTCATAATCACCCATGAAGACAGCCGAGTCAGTAAGCCATCCCAAACCTGCTGCAGAAGGAAAGGTCCTGGTTCACATCGAGACGGAAAAGTGTGTTTTTATGAAAGGAAGGGGCAAGTTTCAAATCACAAACCCTCACCTTCTTCAGACCTCTTCACCCTCTCCAACACGCTAATTGAAACCTGTGGCAGACAGGTGGCTAAGTTCGAGTTGTGTGCGCCAGGGCTCTCAGATTACATGCCTTGGGAAACTCTGTTCAGCCGGGTTGATGGCTATTCAAGTGCAAATACAGACCTAGATCTTCTGATTTTTCCAGAGAAGCTGGACATTCCTATGTGAGGTCTGATATTTTAATGGCGATGCATTTGAAAACGAAAATAAACAAACCTCGTGTGATTTGATCGCCCACGCGCAGCCGAGAGTCGGACGCTTCTGCCCCCATGTGCTTGGGTCCCTCTGGGTTGTTTCCAGAAAGAGCACAGAGCCGATGTCCCCGATTTCTGCACTCTAGCCTCCCCCTTGCTCTGCACCAGGCTCCTCCTACTTGCTCTCAAGAGCAGCCACTCCGTTCCTCAGCTTTTTTTTTATCAATTTCTCTCTACTGACTCAGTTTTACTTCTTGGAGGCGGAAATTTGGAAAGGAAGTTTGTGGCAGGGAAACTTGGTTTCTTTTTTGTGGTTGTCTGTCTGTCTGGTTTTGCGTTCAGTGCCGGGCTGAGCTATATTCTGATGGGAGTGGAGACTTGGGTAAGGAGCCAACAGGGATGGAAGGTTTCGTGCCCAGGAACTGCATAAAAAGATGAGCAAGGGCTGAGCCCCCTGTAGTGACGTAGAGAGTAATCATCTACCTCATCTACGGAGACAACGCCATGCGCCATGCGCACGCCAGGCCTTGACGGCATTGTCGTCCCCACACCGGCGCTAGACCCTCCTGCGCTCCGTTGACTCCGCAGACAACTTTACGGTGCCCAGAGCAAAAAAGCCAAAAAGCCAAGAGTGACATAAAAGACACCCGCGTTTGCTCTTAAAGGAACAAATAAGTCACAGGAATAGGACGACTGAGAAAAGAAAGGAGTTTTATTTTTAGTGTTCTAAATTGCTATCGTAACTCTTGGCAGATAGGATTCCATTTACTGACGGTACACAATTTTGTGAAAATTACGTACTCTACTACGAAAATAGGCGTGGTGCAAATGGGCCGTTCTCTACGTTTGGTGATGAAAGTGCTTTGAACGTGATGATTTAATAACTCAGACACACTATTTTTTTAAATTGAAAAAAAAATAAAGTATCTATTTGTTGGGGGGTGGAGGCAGTCACAGAAAGCAGAGGACAGCTCTGGGGTTGGTTTGCTCCTTCCACAACATTGATCCGGAGGATCAAATTAAGGTCATTTAGGCTTGCTGCCGGCAGGTGCCTTGGCCCACTGAGCCACCTCACTGACCCAAGACACACCGTTTCTTAGCTCTCGCTGTGCACAGGGTGCCAGGCATTGCCGGGAGAGGAAGAGCAAACAGTGGCAGGCATCTCTTCGAAGCAGCTCACAGCCATAGATTTCCAAGGGGGACGAAGCTCCCCACAAAGCCCATGTCAAATCTCAAACAGTTCCAAGCAATGAAGAAACTCCACACCAGACACTCTGCCCAGAAACATCGCTTCATGTTCGTGTGAACCTAATTCAAAACACATTTACTTCACTGCAGCCCCTTGGTTTTTGTTTCTCTAAAGAAAAGTGCAAAATTGCACTTTCTCGGGAGCTCCTTTAAAATCTTAAACAGTAAGTGGTGCTAATATTACTCTTGAGCCAATCTTTGAGTCAAGCTGGAGGTTTCAATTACTGGATACAGTGTTTTTCTGTTTCAGCCTCGATCCTTTCCAGAGCTCCACATTGCATTTTCTCATTATACCATCAGGAATTTCATGTGGGTTCGTGAAGAATGCTGTCACGGCTCTCTCCCCGCTTTCTCCCCACCTACACTAAAGCTGGGGAGTCACACCTGTCTTTCTATTCTGGAGGCTGACAAGAATTATCAGTAAAACCACACAGGCAATAAAATAAAATAAAATAAAATAAAATAAACTGGAGCAGTCTGGTGGTTCTGTCAGCAGTAAGAAGAATGAGTTCCAGACGCTGCCGAAATAAAACAGGTTTGACTAGTGTTATCATTCATTTTATTCTGATGCTTCCCTGGCAGAGTCAAGAGAAGCCACTTAGAACCAGAGAACAGTGGAGACCCCCGAGGACATTAGTTAATACTGAAGGTACTTATTCTAAAAATACGTTTTTAGTCAAAGTCACAGTTATGTGGCATGTTACCAAAAGATGGCCTTGAATCCTCACGAGCTCATTCATTCCCCACTGATAATCCACGTGTGGTTCACCTCTTGCGTCTTCCGCAGCAGCTATGACCCCAGTGCCATTGAGCAGTGTGCACTTGGACCCTGGGACATTTATGGGAGTCGGATCCTGTTTTCCAGACAGGAATATAAAATCTGTGTGGTTTTTAATTTATTTTTAAGTAGATCCTGACCCGGTATACAAAATTGAGAACAGGTGACCAATGTTTCCCAAAGAATGATAAAAATTCAGGGCATTTTAAAGAAGAAATACCTTCAGGGAAAGTTAACTGAAAATCCCAAGCTGGGACTGAGTAAGTGGATATGCCTAAAATCACCGGGGTAAGGGCAGGCCTGGAGCTCAGAGATGGAGTGCATTTTAGCGTGGGCAATGCTCTGGGTTTTGTTCTCAGGACTAACAAGTAATAAAATGAAATTATAAAATTAATAAAATGAAATTGAGCTTTAAAACCATGTAGTTCCCATCCATTCAACACTGTTAAACATTGATATCGATGCTTCAGACTTTTTATTCCCATCCTCCCGGCCGGTTCTAAAGCTACGTGAGGTGGACAGCACTGGCCAGGAGGTTAAGGCATCCGCCACCAAGCCTGACAACTTGAGTTACATTCCTGGGACTCACATGGTAGGAGGAGAGAATTGACTCTTACAAGGTGCTCTCCGACCTCCACATGTGCATATAAATGATAGCAAAAACAAAATAACCTGAAGCTATTGTAGTACTATTAGGTAGCCAATAAAAATATCTTAGAGTTTTGAGTGTCGTGGAAGAATAGAAAAATAAAAAAGAGCTTAATTGGTCCAACTGGCTTTTCTTGATTACTTGCATTTTTAAAAAAAGAGACTAATCAGTGTTGAATATACGTAGCCCACTGATATGGGACAAGACCTCAGTAAACTTAAATCTCTTCTCAAGTGACTTTTCAGAAGTCTGTATGAGTTTGTAATAAATTTACAGTAGAAAATTATTCTGGTGGTAGTCAGTGTCTAGCAATGTTTGTATAGATTTAAAAAAACAACAACATATCTGAGCCAGAGACTGAAACCAATCAAACAGCTCCATGAGTTGCCCGCCCCGCCCCCACCCCGCCCCCACCCCGCCCCCACCCCCAGGAGCTTGGAAGATGTGGATTAGAATGAGGGTTGTCTACTGTGTTGCAGAAAAGAGTTCTGCTGGAAAGCCAGCAGCAAGAGAGGGCAGATGCTCTAAACCCTCTTCCATCCCATTACTCTGATGACTCTTGAAGGAAGAACTTAAACCTGAGGGATGACGCAATCGCACGCATGCCTTCAGGGGAAAGACTCTGGTTGGGAGTCTGATGTGTGTAATTACTAGCTGGTTTACGCACAAGCCCAGCCTCTGCTCTTGTTCATGTCTACTGAATCCAAACAGCCGTGTGAGCTGCAGCTATTCCTATGGATCCAGCTTTCAGCGCATTGGTTGTAACAGTAGATTTCTCTCTCCATTGTTGTATCAATAAAGATGATTTAATTTTTCTTAATCCAAGATAACGTTTGACATGCATTCATTCATTTTATTAATCCATGCTACCTATCTTACCCGATGTACACCGGACAAGGATTCTACTTGCACCCGAGTCCAACGTCTGTACTTTGAGTCAGTTAAATCACATTTTGCAATTAAAAGTCTATGTCATTTTGTATGTATTTTCTGTTCAATGTGGGGATTAAACCTAGGATCTGAAGCAAGCTAGGTAAAAACTACCAGAGATACATCTCCTATTCTGATTTAAAATAACTTTTAAAACCCTATTATTTGGTAAATTATCTCAATTAAAAATGTTGTTAGTTATTATTGTAAACATGTTTCTTTGGCAGTGTCTTTAAAAGCCAACCAGCGTCAGTGGCCTGGCTTTGCTACCCTGGGCTCCCATCCACCTGGCTCGGGACCAATGGAGATTCATAAAGAAAGGAAAGCCTTTGCGAACATGCTGGCTGCATTGTGCAAGATGAAAAGACAAAGCTGCCTACAGAGAAACTTCTGAGAACCCTTCCAGGTAGCTGAGCATTTTGAACAGGCTAGGGGGAATGCAAGCTTGGGACCAGGCTGCGAAAATGAGCTTTCACTGTAAGGTCCCAGCATTCCAGTGCGAGTGCAGGTCAGTGATGAAGGACATCTGCTCAGGAACGCGTTTCTGGGTGCTCTCTGTGGAGATAAAATGCCAATCTCTTTTGGCTGGTCTCAGATGAGGTGTTTTGGAGAAGAAGGCATAAAAACATCTATTGCTAGTGAGCGCAGACCGCCCAGAGAAAGGCTGCGTGACACCTCTGTAGACCGTAGGTATCACCAAAAATGAGCCAGCATCTCTTTTTTTTTCTCCTTTTTTTTATTAAGAGATTTTCTATTCATTTTATATATCAACCACAGATTCCCCTGTCCTCCCTCCTCCTGCCACCCAGCCTTCCCCCCAACCCAACCTCCATTCCCAACTCCTCCAAGGCAAGGTCTCCTATGGGGAGTCAGCAGAGCCTGGTACATTCAGCTGAGGCAGGTCCAAGCCCCTCCTCCCTGAACCAAGGCTGTACAAAGTGTCCCACCATAGGCACTAGGTTCCAAAGAGCCAGCTCATGCACTAGGGACAGGTCCCTGTCCCACTGCCTGGGAATAAGAAGAAGCAGAGTGCTAGAGAGGTCTCCAGAAATCCACTATAGACTACTAGCAATGGTCAAGAGAGTGCCTGAGCTGACCTACTCTGGTGATCGGATGGCCGACTACCCTAACTCTGATAATAGAACTCTCATCCAGTGACTGGTGGATGCAGATGCAGAGATCCATGACCAAACCCCAGGCAGAGCTCCATGAGTCCAACAGGCATGAGAGAGATATCTATGAGCAAGAGAGATCGAGACCATGATTGGAAAATGTACAGAGACAACTAGCCAAACTAGTGGAAACACATGAACTGTGGACCAAGAGCCAGCATCTCTTAAAAGGATTGAACATCCTCTCACAGACAACGTTGCTTTCTCTAAATGCCAGTGGCTTGAGCTGTGCTTCTTTTTCTATGTGCTTTTTCTCTAGGACATGCTTGCTCTGTGACAGGTATCACACTGTCACAGAACACCAGGTCTCTACCCACTGGACTGTGGAGCCCTGGGCCAGAGCTCAGCAAGGCAGAATGGCAGCCTAGCTAGCCACAAGAACCCACTGTGGCCGGCTTGTTTTTCTTCAGAACCTTTTCAAAAGCATGCTGGGAATTCTCCCTCGCTGCAGTTTCCTTTATCGAAGAGCATCTTGGCATTTTTCAGATTACCGAGAAGTCTATTGTCATGTGATGGTTGACACAGTGGATAAGGAGATCAGGACCGATTGCTCCTGCAGACTGTTTCCTGGTATGGATGATAAGCATTAGTAGATAAAAATGCAACCAACTGGGACCCGGCAGGAACTGGAAGAGTGCTTCTTCTAACACAAAGTCTGGTGTAAATTCAGCCCTTAAGAAAAATCAGAGAAAATGTAAAGAGTCTGAGAAAAATTTAAAACCTCGAAATTGAGTGTTGCTTAGTTACCTGGAGATGTAGCTGAGTGGTAGAGCATTTGCCTGGCCGTGTAAGGTCCTGGGCTCCATCCTTAGCACTGTTTTTTAAAAAAATGGATGATTGAAATGGTGGATGTAGATATAAGCAAATCTGTGTGTGTACAGATGTAGTTTTTTCTTTCTTATTAGGATCAAGGAACTTTTTTCTTCTCTAAAAATTTAGTTTTATTAATTCTTGGCAAATTTCATTAAAAGTATTAGGATTATAGTCACTTACGCTTCCCCAACTCCTCCCAGATCCACCCCTGTTTACTTACCCACCCAACTTTGTGGTCACCTACCACTTTTTCTCCCCTCTGAAAACCAGCTGTGTCTGATTTGTGCTGCCCAAGTACTCTTGGGTCTGAGGCCATCCTCTAGAGCATCGTCAGTCTACCAGGGATCACGCACTTAAAGAAAACAGACTTTCCTTCCCCCAGCAGTTGTCCGTTGCCAATGGCTCCTCAAAGCACACCTATCCTTTCAGTGCTGGGATTTGGACTGGCTTGAGCTTGCACGGTCTTGTGCACGCTGTCACAACCCCTGTGAGTTCATATGTACGACTTCCCTCCTGCGTCTGGAAAGCACTATTTCCCTCTGGTCTAGACATCCACACAACCTCTCGCTCTTACTGTCTTTACACCCCCTATTCCACAATAACAGCTGAGCCTTGGGAGAAGGGGGTGTGAGACAGGTGTCCCATTTGAGGCTGAGTCTCTCTGCACCTTGACCAGTTGTTAATCATCATCTACTGCAAAAAGAAGCTTCTCAGACAAGGGGTGAGAGGTTCACTAATCTACCGCTGGGACAAGCGCACATTCACATCTAAAGGAGCCGGTAACAATTAGCACCATTATACAGAACAATCACACAGAAGTCTTTTATGTACCAATTCAGCTTCTAATTTTTGAGACAAAATTTAGAATTTATAAATCCTGGTAGGAGAACGCATCTACAGCAGTGACAAAAATAAAAACACTAGAACGCACATATTTATTGCTAAGTGACTACCACAAGCAGACTCATTTTCTTATGTATAAGTACACCCCTTATATATAATAACAAATATTTACCTAGTTAGGCAAATACACATACACCTTGGCTCCAAATGGCAGGTTTTTAATCTTAATGGTATTAATTCAAAATAGCAGAAATGTCAAAGGAACGTCACTGTTCATTTTTTATGGTGATAGTCCATATATAGTGTGTATTGCATGAAACAGCACTTATTGGCCACATTGCATATGTTGAACTTACACATGCTTAACTCTGCAATCTTATAATAATACACAGAGTTTAGACACGTGTTTCTAGTCACAGATATACAGGGAATGAGATCTTTTTAAATAGTTGCTTATGAAGTGGGAATTGTAAAGACTTAAATGTATATTAAATCAACCTTGACTTTGGCAAGACAGTTTTTGAACAAGTCAAAAGCTCAACTAAATCAGCAGAAAACAAGCAATTGTCTTACTAAAATATAAAATTGTAATAAGAGGCAGAGGAAGGTGGAGCTCTGTGAGTTCAAGGCCAGCCTGGTCTATATAGGGAGTTCTTGGCCAGCCAGAGCTATACAATGAGATCCTGACCTCCGCCCCGGCCCCCCCCCAAAAAAAAAAAAAACCCTGTGTTGTCCCAGATTCAAATCATTCCACCAGGAAAGGAGTTCAGAATTAACCTGTCAACTCACTAGTTAATATTCTAACTGGCTGAGGTAGGTTTTTTTTTTTCTTTCAGTCCAAATTCTGCCAGTGTAAAAGTAAATTGTTACATTTTAGCTAGATTTTCAAAGAGAGAGAAAAACAGGTAACACATACTAATGTAGTACAGAATTTGTGCCCCAATATCAACATCCATCCATCCATGGACACACATAGACCCCAAATCATCCATGTCTAGAAGAGCAATTTTAGTTTGCAATAAGCTCAACAAGGAAATTCAAAACTGAAGCACCCAGAGGTTTGCCATGCATTGTTTTCGGGAATTCTAGGGGGAAGATAAGACATGCCCCCATGCTACCTTAGAGACTAATATAAGTTTACAGAAGACTAGCCAGATAGGGTTCTCCGTAAGGGGACCAAGAGAGTACACACTTAATATTTTCATGGTCATATGAATGACCACACAGGTCTCAATACCATTGCTTCTCTGACTCAATCAGTTCAATAGAGCCCCAGAGAGCGCACGTTTCAACTTTCCCTGTCACCCAGCAGATGCCCCAAATTCCAACAGAACTCCAAATTTGTTCACAAGAGCTTCCAAATGGATACGGCTTGTCATACAAACGGTGCAACAGCCCAAATAGTTCAACAAACCAAAACAGTTTGGAAAAACTCTGAAAGACAAAGTCAATCACCAGATGGCAGGCCCCCGAAACGGTTCCAACAGTTGAAAGGAGCCTCTAGGCCAATGTAATGGAAAAGCCCAAGGTCCAGGGATTGGGGAAATTGTTTAAGAGTCAGACTGTCATCAAGTCAAAAACAAAGGCCCGCTACTCATTTCTCTGCCTCACCACACAGTGGTAAACAGCAGCTGATGGAGGCTGAAGATGTGCTTGGAAGGAAGTGATCCCATCAGCTCCACGGAACTGTTTAGTCTGTCCTCTCCATGCAGGGCCAACTTGAAAAATGTTTGTCTGATACCCAAAATGTGGTTTGTTTGTTTTTTTTAACTTGCCTGGGTTGTCAAAATTGTTGCTGGAGTTGTTAAAATCAGTGCCTAGACCCTGGCAGCTGCTCTAACGAGTTAGGGTAGGCCACCAACCCCCTAATTAATGAAATAAGCAATAGTGTGAAGCAGTAAAATGTAGCAAGTCTTTCTCTGTACTGCCAGCTCCCAAATAATGACACCGAGACTTATTATTAATTATGAAAGCCTGGCCTATAGCTTAGGCTTGTCTCACTAGCTCTTGTAACTTAAATTAAGCCATTTATATTAATCTACATTTTTGCCTCCTGGCTTTTTACCTCTCTTCCATCTTGCACCTCCTGTTTCCTCTCCGTGTTCTCTGGCATTTCTCCACTGCTAGATTCATTTCCTCTTCCTCTCTCTCTGCCCAGAAGTCCTGCCTAACCTCTTCCTGCCTAGCCTCTTCTGTTGGCCATTCAGCTCCTTATTAAATCAATCTGAAGTTACCTTGGCAAAGATATGTATTCACAGTGAACAAAAAGATTAGTCCACGACAGTAAAAGGACTTACTCAGTGTGAGAAGAGGAACATAGATGTCCAAGTGACTCTCCCCAAGTCCATATTTGGGGTCCTAACATGAGATTTAGGTTTTAATAGAGGGCAAGAGGTATGCATACTAAGCAGTCCCAGTCAAGGTGTGGTCCCATCCATCACTGGCCCATCGTTGTCTTGGCTCCAATCTCTCCTGGGAGGTAGTCAGACAGGTAGTCAAAACTATGTGAAATATCTTTCCAGGAGACAAGTTCCTCCTCTTACTGGCACCAGGCTTCAGCCTTATTCTCCTCTCAGCGTAAGATTTCTGGGAAATTCCAGGTCCTTGGGAACCATTGTTTCAGTAGACTGGATAGCAAAGTGGGAGGCACAGTGTCTCTTTAGAATATCTTCATTGTTGCAAAGGTTACAGTAACACGGGAGTGGCAGATGAGGGGTGCTCTGGATTCAGCAGAAGACCTCTGGGTCCGAAGGAGGAGCCTCCTATCTGGACCGTGACCGGTCATGAGGGAGCCTGTTCAGTGTCTCAAAGAGCTGTCACCTGTGGGTTCCCTTCAGTTAGCATCACATCTTAATAGAATTCATGAAACAAAAATGGATACAGGAAAATGGACTTATTTAAACTACCCAAACTGTGGAGAATAAGTCTCCTGTCTCTCTCTGTCCTTTAATACCTGAGTGTGATAATATTATAGGACAAAATGAAACAAAAACCAAGAAATATGCATATGTTAACTGTGAGATAAGCTCTTAGAACCATGCAGTCTCTCCCAGGGAGGGAAGTTCCTCCTCTAATTGGCACCGGGGCTTAAGCCTTTTCTTAAGCATAGAATTCCTGGGGAAATATTTGTTCTTTGCAGCCTGTTATTTCAGTAGTCTGATAGCTGAAGGGTAAAGTCACAAATATCTCTTTTTAGAGTATCTCCTCTCTGAACTGGAGCCATTTTGGCCTGCAGTACCTTCTGGAAGCCCTGTAAGAAAATGTCTCATGGAGGAAGAGACACGTTTCCTTTCTTCCTGTGACAAGGGCTGAGTTGAATTGGCAGTCTGCAAGGTAGTATAGTAGCCAGGGTCCTGGCACCAGTTGAGAGAGCTGGGGTCCAGGTATTAGCAGAATTTTGCTCTACCCAATGATCAGTGGACAGAGGGGCCCCCACCAGCATAAACAAGGCATGTTTAAGGAGCAGCCAAGTTAAAATTGAAACACAGAGGTTGGGGTGTATCTCAGTGGCAGAGTGTGTGTGCCTACCCATGTGCAAGGCCTTGGGTTTACAATGCAAAGTAAAAGAATGTAGAGGGCAAAGGCTTACAGTAGCTCAAAGGGGGAAGTAGGACGTTTGAGACCCTCAGAGATTCATGTTGATAGATGGAGACAGAGAAACAGCTTGGAAGGGAGTTGATTGTCCAATTGTGGGAGGGATGTTAACCCAGGAGGGGTTAAGATGGAATGCTCCCGGTACCTCACTGGAGCTCACAAGCTGGGAAGCTGCAACAGCTCCAGGAGGAACAGTGTCTACTGTCCCCTCTTTGAAGAGGAAATTCTCTATGAGACAATTTCCATCACGAAAAAAAAAAACAGCATTTTGAAGAACATAATTGTTGAAGGTTAAAATTAGTTTCAATCATCCAAAGCCAGAAATAGACTGGTTTGGGGATCAGTCTTCTCTGTTATGAGTATATAAAAGACAAAATGTTGACACTAAGCCTTGGGGCTCACCTCATCAGTAAACCAGGGTGATAAGGCTTCATCACACCATTGTGTACAGATACTGAGAGGCGGCCGGGAAAGCAACTGGACAGCTACCGTGGCTGGCACATAGCAGTGGCAGTCACATTCTTCACGGATCAGTGACAAAGGCCTCACCAGAAAACATAACCGGTATCGGTAGAAAGACACCTTAAACACCATAGCAAACGCCAAGGTCCTTGACATCACAGCACCGTAAATGAGAAAGGCCCACAAGATTGCTTTGAGAGAGGGAGCGGAGAGGAAAGCACCCTGGCCTAAGAGCAAGCAGCACTGAGCTCTCAGTCCCAGCTCCGTTTCCATCTCCCAGGAAGCCTGCCTTCTGTGTGAACCTCAACTAGCCTCCTGGGATCCAGTGGCTCATGGGAAAATAAGTACTCAATCTCCATCATGGCTGAGGTCATACTTGACAATGAAAACACACCATTGTAAGGTATGTAGCATGTGACTCACTTGTTTCATAGTACTTGTTTTAATTATTTATTGTTTTTTTAACGTGTAGTATAGCAATTGGGTGTTAACAGCAAACATGCTTTATGATTTTAATATCAGTGTGTTTTAATGTGGGAGTTGGGCTGCATAGACTGAGAGGGATTAGCAAGCCAACACAATGGTGCCGTTTTTCCCAAATTAAAACCAAATGAGGAGGAGAGGGATGGCTACAGATTCCCTTATGAGTCAATCTTGTAGACCTAAAAATGAAGAAATGTAAACCATGGTCACAGTTTACAGTTACATCTGTCATGTGTATTTCTTCAGGGAAGTATGGGTGGTAGCAGCAAGGGGCAATTAGACAGGCCTAAAATTATCAAATATATACTATATGTCCAGAATACTGATGACCATTTACACACATCTCATTTATTCTACAGATGAACATACAAAAAAAAAATCTCCTTGCCAATATTATACAAAAGACATGCGATTTTAAGCCAAGCCTATAACTATTTGGTTCATTTTCTGGATTATTTTCTAAATTAGGAACACTTGTAAGTGGTGTTCCTCTTTTGATAATAAGAAGTATGAAGAAATTCCTGGGATAGTGGCATACGCCTGTACTCCTAGCACTTGGGAGGTAGAGGCAGGAAAATTTGGACTTCAAGGCCAGTCTCTGCTACATAGGGAGTCTGAGGATAGACTAGCTTACAAGAAGACATTGTCTCAAAATACCTAAGAGTATACAGAAAGCAATAGATGTGTGGCTACATGCTACAGCACTTACAGAGTATGTTCAAGGCCCTGTTTCCATTTCTACTGCATATTAGAAATTATGTGCAGGTAAAAGGCAGCTGACGTGAATTACCCTTAGAATGGGATTTGCTAAGAGAGTGTGATTTGTAACCATGGGGCCATCTATGATCAGATCTTGAAGTAAGAGAGCATTAGAAGAGCACCAAACCACAGGTAGTGCAATGGGGTTGCAAAGGGAGAAAGAGCCTTCCCTGCTGATCCCAAAGAACAGCCAACAGCCAACATGATGAGGGCCTGAAGGAGAGTCTCATATCCCTGAACAAAGTGGGTTTCTGACTTCTGAGGGGTAGCAGAAAGTTACACATCTGACAGCCTATGCCAGGAGACAGGCACTAGGTAGGACTATAGATCAAAGCTTCCTTGGTCCTTGTGGTTGTCTGAATGTAATTGGCCCCCATACTCCCAAAGTGAGTGACACTGTTAGGAGATGTGGCCTTACTGGAGGAAGTGTGTCACTGTAGAGGCAGGCTTTGAGGTCTCTTTTGCTCAAACTTCCCTCAGAGTGACACTCAGATCACTTCCTGGTGCCTGCAAGATGCAGGACGCTCAGCTACTTCTCCAACACCATGTCTGCCTGCACACCACCACGTCCCACCATGATGATAATGGACTGAATCTCGGAAACTGTAAGTGAGCTACCCCAATTAAACATTTTACTTAGAGGAGTTGCCATAGTCATGGTATCTCTTCATAGCCATTCGAAAACCCTAACTAAGGCAGTCCTGATCAGCATGTGGGGTTGAGGGAAGATGGGGCTTGCTTCCCTCACTGCGGGAGTCACAGCAGCAGCAGGCACCTGTCAGTTCTTCATCCTAAAGGACAGACTGCAGGCTTGTATGACCTGATTTTTGCCAGGCAGTTGTGATCTAACGTTACCCAGAAAAGATATAAAGAATCTTTGAGACATGAGTCACTTTACAAAATGTACTGAGCAACTCCTTCCCTCTCCCCAACCCCTCCCCAGTCCCCTCTCCCTCTCCTTCTTTTCCATTTTCCTTTCTCTTTCCCTTTCCTCCTGCTTTCCTTTTCCCCTTCCTCCTTTCCATCCCTTTGGTTTCCTTCCATTTTCCTTTCCTCCCTATCCCCCCCCCCCGCTTTGACCCTTGCCCTTCCTTTCCTTCCCTCCCATTCTCTTTCCTTTCCTGTTAGTGCTGGAGATCAAATCCAGAGACCTTTATGCTAAGTACACACAAACTAAGATTCTGCCTTAGTTTCTTTTTCTCGTTGCTATAATAAAATACTCTGATGAAGGCAACTTCAGGAAGGAAGGGTTTATTTTGGCTCACAGTTTTGGACTACAGTCCATGGCTGAGAGGAAATGAAGACAGTAGGAACTTGAAACAGCAGTCACATGATCCCCACGGTCAAACGTAGATAGCAATGAATTCATGCATGCTAATATGTAGCTTGTTTTCTCCACTCTTACACAGTCCAAAATCCCCTACCTAGAGGATAGTGCCACCCACAGTGGGCAGGTCTTTTTACCTCAATTAATGTAATAAAAATAATCTCCCACAGACATATCCACAGGCCAATCTAATATAGATAACCCATTATTAAAACTGTCTTTCCATGTAATTCTAGATTGTGTCGAGTTGACAAAGTAACACCAACCATCACTATCCCCACAGTTAGGATATTTGATTATTATGTAATTACAGCAAATTTGACCGATATTCACTGGTAGCTATTTCTTATTGCTGTATTCATAATTTTTCCAATTATAAAAATGTATAACTTGAGTCTTTCCTATGCATTAGAACGGGATGTTTTTGCAGGGACACCATGTTGGCCTCTACAGTTTTTGCTGCTGAACTGAATATGATCTCTGAAGTAACTATTAAATTACCAAAGTAAGTGGGAAGATTTCATTCACATGGCACAGCAAACCAAAGTTTGTATTGATTTATTGATCACAGCGATTTCTTTAATAGAAATGAACTCGGAAGCCAAAGAGGTCATCTTTGGTTCCCTACAATGAGTCCAATAACTGTCAATATTTTATGAGAAGTTAGGGCTTAATTTTTAACAGCTCTATTAACCTGTTGTGCAGCATATACAAATCCATACCTCGTTGATATTATCACTTTATCGATAGTACTGTTGCTTTGTGGGCTTTCGTTCCTTTTTTAAAAAAAAGATTTATTTATTTTGTATACAGTGTTCTGCCTGCAGGCCAGGAGAGGGCGCCAGTTCTCATTACAGATGGTTGGGAGCCACCATGTGGTTGCTGGGAATTGAACTCAGGACCTCTGGAAGAACAGCCAGTGCTCTTAACTGCTGAGCCATCTCTCCAGCCTGTGGGCTTTCATTTCATTCTTTGTTTTCTCTGTCTTACTCAACCAAGCTGGAAAACTGAGGTCACTCAGTCATGGTCTTCACAACCACCATTCAGTGTGTGATTTACAAGCGGTCTTTCTTCCCTTCCCATCACTCTTTACTTGGATCAGGCACTTCACCCTCCTGGGCCACACTGATTCAGGAAAGCGGGGATACTTGAGTACAATGGAGGCTTTCCCTCTCACCTCAGGTGAGCATAACTTGGGGTGCTGGGGTCCTAGATAAATCAACAGCTCCAAGGCAATTCCAAGTCAGTGGCTTCCAGGTCCCTTACCTCATGACTTTTAAGAACAAATTTCATTGACAACAGGAGAGTGAGTTTAGAAAGGAGTTTTATAAGATGGTAGGTGGGAGCTGAAAAGAAAGAAGGCAGAGTTCCTGAATAGCAGGCAGAGGTCCCAAAGCAGAATGCCATTGAAATTTTTATAGGACTTAACGACAGAAACGGGGGTGCAGTATGCATTGGTTTGTCCGGGTGCCCCTCTATTTTGACTGTGTCCCTCACATACAGTTTCCAGACAGGGGTGCTCATTCAGGGGAAGAGCAGTAATAAACTCCCTTCAGGCATTCCTAGCTTCTAATAAGGACAGACCTGTTGACAAGGCCATTTCCAGCTTCTATGAAGGATGAGTCCAAACTGTGTTCAGCGTCCCTGCCTGAACACCTGTACTCATCAAAGTCAGCACCTGCCTGTGGGTGCCGGGACTCCATGCCTTCTTCATCAAGCTGTACTCCAGTCAAGTGATTCTAATTTCAACCCAAGACAGACCTGGCCCATGATCTTAAGCAGATACCTTCCACAGGTGCTTCGAACTACAGCCGGTTGTGGGGCTCATGGAGTCCTTCCCACCTCGTCGCCCAGCTTACTCTCTGCTGTAGTTAGGATGTTTTCCTGTGTGTTGACGTCTTGGTTGACAAGAGTGCGAGCTACTGGGAAGCGCTGGAATCTTTAGTAAATGGAACCTATTGGGAGAGAAGTCACTGGCGACAGTCTCTGGAGAGAACCTGGGGTCCCAGCCCCTCTTCTTTGTAGCATGAATCCTAATTGGTCTCAATAAAAGCCCGGATGCTGTGGATATCACTCTATATAAATAAAACACTGATGGCCAGTGACCAGGCAGGAAATATAGGCGGGACAAAGAGAGAGGAGAATTGGGGAAACAGGAAGAAGAGGGGAGAGACACTGCAGCCACCGCCAGGAGAGGCAACCTGTAAAGACGCCGGTAAGCCACCAGCCACGTGGCAAGGCATAGATTTATAGAAATGGGTTAATTTAAGATATAAGAACAGTTAGCAAGAAGCCTGCCACGGCCATACAGTTTGTAAATAATATAAGTGTCTGAGTGATTATTTTATACGTGGATTGTGGGACTGCAGGGCTTGGTGGAACCTGGAGAGAAGCCCTTCAGCAACACCCGGAGTCAAATGTCAGGGTACAAGAGGAAAAATCAGAGAAGCAGAGCAGTCAGCCACTAGTTCTTACCTCTACGAAATCCTCAGCCAAAAGGGGGCTGAGCTCCTGTCTCCCCCCGCCTTATATTCCTCTCTCGGCCCAGCCATCGTTTCCTGTCTCCACCTCCCTAGTGCTGGGATTAAAGGTGTGTGTCACCACTGCCTGGCCTCTGTGGCTAACTAGTGGCTTCGCTCCACACTCTGATCTCCAGGCAAGCTTTATTTGTTAGATCACAAACAAAACATCACTATCCTTCTTGTTTTGCTTCCGGGCTGCCATGAGATAAGCAGCTTTGTGTCATGGTGTGTGTGCTCCCCGTGAGGATAATGTTGCCTCATGATCAGCCCCAAAGTCACAGAACCTACAAAACGTGGACCAGACCTCTGAAACAAACATTCCTCTGAAGTTAATCCCCTCGGGCACAGACAGAAAGAGGACTAACATGACTGTAGCAAGATTGAACTTGTATTTTTGCTGTGCACGGCCCCATAATGTTGACCATTTCTCCTCTCTAGCCTTTGGTTCAAGTTGTTCCCCCAAAGGACTTCCCAGTCACACCTTCCCCTGGCTTCTGGTCATTCTTCAAAGCAGCTGAGATATCACCTCTCTGCATGTAGGCCTCATGCACAGTCCTACTCCGGGGAAGGGTACAGCCCTGCTCCCATGACTCAGGGAGCAAAATTAGGAGTTTATTCATGTATCACTGTAACCACCATTGCCATTATTATATTTTATAGTCATTCTTGCATGAATATTTCATCATTAATATTTTATTATTACACTTTTGTCAGTGATTTAGTCTTTAAATTAACATTTCAGGTTAGTGTTCAAAGCACTGGGTTTTTGTCATGACACCTTCATGTGTGCCCTTATATTTTGTTCTCATTTGTTTCCCTCCCCACTGTTTCCCCTAAATTGTGTGTCTCTTTAGAATATTAGCTCATTCTTTTAAAAAGTAGGACATAAAAAAGCTGACCTGAATGAAAATAATACAAGAGGTTTACTAGATGATTCATGGATAGCACTGGGGTATGTGTGTGGTTCAGTAATAGAGTACTTAACTACCATGTGCAAGGCCCTGGGTTCAATTTCCAGTCTGCATTTGAAAGGATGTCACATCACACTAGCAACAAGAGAAACACGGATTACTGTCGCTCTCTCTTATCTGTCATACAGATAAAAACCAAAGTGAACAGCACATTCTGTGACCAGGTGATTGGAATCGCCAAAGAGGTATTCTCAGTAGCTGTGGGTGGAATTCAAAATGATGCAGCCATTATGGGGTGGGGCAGGAAAGGTCTAGCTGCCTTTCTCCTTAGACCAGCCATATCACTTCCAGGAGTTTAGCCTAAAGATGTTTGCAAAACAGCTGCAGATATAGACAGGAATTGTATTTTATAGTACTGTGGAATAATCCTTTTGTACTGTGGAGATTTGTCACTTGGATTGGTTTAATAAAAAGCTAAATGGCCAATATCTAGGCAGGATTTTCAGGGCAGAGAAGACCCTGGGAAGAAGAAGGGTGGAGACATGATCACCAGCCAGATGCAGAGGAAGCCAAGAGATGAACATGCCATGCTGAAAAAAAGGTACCACCACATGGTAGACAAGAATTATGGTTAATTTAAGTTGTAAACTCTAGTTAGTAACAAGCCTAAGCTATTGGCTGAGCATTTATAATTAATAAGACATCTATGTGTGATTATTTGGGAAGGGACTGACAAGACAGAAAACTTTGTCTACATTATAGCACTGTGTATAACAAAAACAAAAAAAGGAATAGTTTGATCATTAATAATGTACTGGTGGAATGAATTATGGCAAATACATTCAATTGAATATATTCCAGTTGTATCTATAAAATGAGAACTGATTTTGCCTAATGCTGTATAAAGGAGACTGATCTGCAGATACCCTATGAATATGAAGGAAGATGAGAAAGTATATTCAGCATATCATTGTTTCTTTAGATGGCAATGATAATAAATATGTTGCTGTATCCATGTATGTATATATTTGTGGTTATAATTTTAGAAATGCTTCTGAAAAAGAAGAGATTATGGAATTAACAAGAATAAATATAGAAGATTTTTTTAAAAAAATATTCCTTATTTTAAGAATTTTACTTATGAACCATGTAAATATTTTTCTTTATAAAAATTTTAGAAAAATCCTTAAAACCTGAAATAAGCAACAAATGAACCTAAACACGTGTTGATCTGGTGCATCATCCCGAAGAAGGGGGTTCCCTGCATCCTCCCCTGTTTCCTTCCCTTCGTCATTTCAGTATGAGAGTTGCTAAATCTCAGAAAACTGGCAATAGTCTTAGAGTCAATGCAGAAGCTACCTTTCCCATGATGGCTTAAGGGAAGGTACCCAGACGAAAGCCATGATCTTTTTATTTTTATTTTTTTTGTGTAAGTTAAACAATTTCTTTTAAAAACATGACTTATTGTATGTGTCTGGATGTTTAGTCTGCATGTAAGTCTGTGTGCTATGTGTATGCCTTGTGCCTAAGAGGCCAGAGAGGGCATCAGATCACCTGGGACTGGAGTTACTTGGGAGTGGCCACATGGGTGCTGGGAATTGAACCTGGGTCCTCTGGAAGAGCAGGCAGTGCTCTTTACCTCCAAGCCATCTCACCAGGTCCGTAATTACTTCTCTTAATTTAGGTTTCTCCATCTTTTTCTCTTTGCAGCATTATTAGAACCAAAAGTGAGCCTGGGTAGTAGTGCATCTGCAGTCCCAGTGACTTGGGAGGCTAAGGCAGAAGGATCCCTCGAATCCAGGAGTTCAAGGCCAGTCTGGGCATTATAGCAACAAAATACAGGGACACACCAAATAAGCTGGTTCCTGTAGTCCTCCCTCCAGTCCCAGGTTCTTTGTTTATTTGTTTTTCTTTAAGACAGGGGCCTGTGTACCTAAGCCAGCCTTGGAATGTCTATGTAGGCAAAGATGACCATGGACTTCTCATCCTCCTGCATCCACTTCCTGAATGTTGTAATGACAGATGTGTGCCACCACAATGTGGGATTTAAGTCCCTGTCTGTCGGAACATGGCCCAAGAATGGAGTCCTGTAAGGAGAATTCTGAGTGCTTGTGAGAAAACAAAGAGTCATGTGACCTCAGTTCCTTCAGAACATGGAATTGTTCTTGGAAAATGTTTTTGGGCTCCTCCCAGGTATAGCGAATAGGAATGAGTTGACTTCAGATTGTTCTTAACAACTGGCTATTATTATTTGTTTATATGCCTCTATGGAAAAACATGTTGCCTTGTTGTTACTTGTGATTGTGATTGCACACTTTACTCTGGTGACACTTCTTACCTCTCAGAGTATAAACTGTCTGATGCTCCGAATAAAGTTAACTATTCCATGAGACTTCAGTCTACCTTATTTATCTGCTCCGTTTGCAGAGGGTCCAGAGACTCTAGAACAATGACACCTGTCTTATACTAAGAAATTTCCAGCTTGGATGCCTCAGACAATGGTTCTTTCGAGGACAGAGTATTTTCAAGAGAGATGTGTTGTAATGATCTAGGACCTTTAAACACAGTAATCAGGATGGGGTGGCCTCCGAGAGAGAAGATTCTACAACAGTGAACCAGCAAAGAAGAGTACAATGTGGGCCTGAGTCAAGGGAAAGGACAACACAGAGGGCCAGGGAAACAAGATTTGGCTCCAGTTGTCCACACTGGGAAAGGGAATCTGCACTATTTGGAAGCACTGAGTAGTGAAACGAGAAGCACTCCCATGTGAGCGTTCTGGTGCGTGCACGTCTGTGGAGTCCAGCTGTCTCAGGGCAGTCCGACTCTATCTTTTCTGGAGAGTGTTTTTCAGATGGGTTTAACCATGCCTTGCATTTCTCTCTTTCTCCCCCGCACAGCCCCAATTTGTCCCTGTAGAACATTCTTCAGAGATGCTGGAAGACACCGGAGACAGAGCCCTCTGGGCTGGCTGTTCTAGGACTTCCTGGACAAGATTCTTCTGGTTGGATGTGGGCAGACGAGGGAGGACAGTGGTGGTGGGATGCAGCTCTTGGGCATACTCCAGTTCTGTCTGCTCTTAGACGCTGGAATACAGAGCCCTGGCCTGTACGCCAGGAACATCTGCTCCTCCTGTCATAAAGCGTCCTTAGCAACCACCCAGCCTAGGTCACAGATGGGGAGGACAGAGACCCCCGTCCTTGATGCTTCCTGGTGCATTCTCTTCTGAGGACATTCAGGCAGGAATTGCAGATAAGGGGTTTGAACCTCAGCATCCTCAGCATGGCTGTATCGTACCGGGAGCCGCTCTCTGAGATGGTGGGAAAGCGCATGGTGGTCACAGGTGAGCAGAGTGTGGGTTCACTTTCTCAGCGACCGAAGCCATATGCATCCTCACATAAAGGGTTTGACAGTGAAATAATCACAGGGCTGTTGTCTCATACACTGGGCCGGGCATGGACACCTCCTAGCTTCCAACAGGTCTCCATAGCCGCTCTCAGCCTACCAAAGCTAACTTTGACAACGGAAGGTCTCATTCGCATAAATTCATGATTGATGTAAGGCAAACTGCTTGATGTTCATAAAAAGTATCTTGGTCACATTTTTCACTACTAGTGATTCAGATTTCTTGCATCTTTTAAAACTGGACATATTTCATGGATAAGAATCTGAGCAAAATTAGGCTACTTTTTAATGCCTTAAAATTCTAAGCATTATTCTACTTTTTCTGTTGTTTTGTTTTTTTGAGACAAAGTCTCACTGTGTAGCCCTGGCTGGCCTGGAACTCCATATGCAGACTAGGCTGGCCTTGAACTCATAGAGATCCACCTTCTTCTGGCTCCTGAGTGCTGGGATCAAAGGTGTGCGCCACCACACTAAGCTAAAAAAAAAAATTTGTTTTTTTGAAAAAGATGTGTTTTAAACCTCATAAAATAGTTGGATTGTGTTTTATTCTTTCAGTGATTTGGGCAGTGTGTGTGTGTGTGTGTGTGTGTGTGTGTGTGTGTGTGTGTATGTGTGTACAGTTACAATCAAATCTAAAAAATAAAACATGACAAATAGGGCCAAGTCCTTAGAACATAAAGCAAATTTCCATTTTATTTCCTTTATTATTTTTTTTCAAATTACAAGCCTATTTATCAACCTTGCAGAAAACATTTCGCTGCCCGTTTACTGTGAGCACTTGTGAGTCTATCATCTCTCTCTCTCATCCTGTCATCTCTCTCATCCGACTGGGTCTTGTAAGTCTTTTGGAGCCGACAGAACCACCTTACACAGTCTGAGAGCTTGTGGAAAAGAGTGTTTCCTCCGCTCCTGGCTTGCTTCACAATGGGTGGAGCACAGCGAACAGACTAAGCGAGTAGTGTGTCACCTCCCTCCACAGAACAGCTGGCTCAGGATGGGCACAAGACCCTCATACGGCCCAGGTAAATCCAGAAGTGACAGACCAAGCTGAGAGGCAGGGCCTGTGCTGATACACTCTTGACTGCCGTGGACGTGACTCTGAAGGAGCCAGGAATGCACATGGAGACTGGGGGCTCTAGCGCCCACATCAGAAGCACTGGGAAAGAAGAGTTTGAGGAGTGGTTCTGGGCATTTCCTCCTGCATCTGAGACCTCTCCTGCCTCTGAGTCTTTTTAATTAGTCCTTAGAAAGGGGGGTGGGTGGTAGTGGTGTCTGTGTTTTTACAGGAAATGTATGAACTACAGACATTTTCATATCCCTACCACGGCTTCCTTAATAATAATAATAATAATAATAATAATAATAATAATAATAATAACTTGGGGAGGTTCAAGATAGGGTTTCTCTGTGTAGTTTGGTGCCTGTCCTGGAGCTTGCTCTGTAGACCAGGCTGGCCTCGAACTCACAGAGATCTACCTGGCTCTGCCTCCCAAGTGCTGGGATTAAAGGTGTATGCCACTGCGGCATGGTGACTTCCTCAATTATTCTACTTTCTGATGCTGAGGGCTGAATCCAGGGCCCTGTGAGTGCTAAGCATGGGTTTTTAACCTCAGCTTTCCTCAGGTAAGGACGTCTTGCTAGCAGGGTAACTTGTCACAGTTCATGGTCAACAATAACGCATTATTATTAGTTAAACTATTAGCTAAAATGCGCACTTTATTCAGATTTCCTAGTGTTACCTAATGTCCTTTTCTATTCCAGAAGTCTACCACATGGCTTTTAGCTTCCCCACCTCCCAGGAGCCAATGGGCTGTGAACAATTTATGAATATCTTCTTGCTTTTAGACCTTGTCAGTTTTAAAGAGTACGTACAGATCTCTCTCTCTCTCTCTCTCTCTCTCTCTCTCTCTCTCTCTCTCTCTCTCTCTCTCTCTGTGTGTGTGTGTGTGTGTGTGTGTGTGTGTGTGTGTGTGTGATGTAGGCTGTCTCTTAATTTGGATTTTTTGTGTTGAAATGATAGTATTTAGGAGGGAATTCAGAAGTAAACCAACAGTGACATCATGTTATATAAATGAGCAAACTATCAACACGCCTTCTACTGTGGATACTGATCGTAGCTACCCGGCTGAAGGGGAAGTTGGTAGATGTCTCCATTGTGATGTCATTTTTTTCTCTCCTTCCACTACTCTGCAGCCTCTACTAGTCCTTGAGGCTGAAACATCTGCATGCATCATCTGAAACACCTCTGCATGAGAGAGCTGTCTTTTCTTCAACATCTTTTCACTTATTCACTCATTTATTATGAACGCATGAATATTCATCTTATTCTTTGGGCTGTGCTCCAATGCTAATCAGCTGATGGTGTTGCAAGTTGCTCAAGCTGTAGCCACTGTGCTCTTCCTGTTGTCTGCTGTGACCACCTTGGAGTACATCAGTGTGGATGTGGTTGGTTGACTTGTATTAATTAAGCTTTCTGTCCCTCCTGGTCCACTCCTAGAACTGAGTGTTCTCTAAGGAGCTTTGGTTTCTTTTGTCAGGTGCCAGGCATGATCATTGCTGTTAGAGAGCAGTTTCTTTTAGACAATTTCAACAGAACAAGGAAATATGTGTGTATATGCTAACGTGCATAAGCACGTATCTATAGATAATCCTGTGCAAAGCCGACAATCTGTGTCTATATTAAGCTCAAGATAAGTGAGTGTGTTTGAGACAGGCTCTCACTACATAGTCCAGGTGGGTCTTGAACTCACATTCCTGACTTGTTTGCCTTCTTGGAGTCTGTAACTGCTTCCCAGGGCTGTCTCTTACCCTGGGTCCATGGCTGGCTACATCCAGGGTCTTTGATTTGTGACTAGTCTCTGTCCTCAGATCCCCACGTCAGTTCAGTTTTAAACATTGTTCCCTTCCAACGTGGTGCCCAGCCAGTGCTCTCTGGGTTCTACAGAGTGACAAAACGGAACTCCTCCTCACTGACCACCCACCCCTGAGGAGTCACAGTCTTAGCAAAACCTGCAATAGGGTTTGAGGCCCCTGAGGGCTTGTGGGAAGAACTGCCAGTCTCTTTCCATCAGGGCCACACGCTCACCTTTCTCATGAGGCTTCTGCCTGCCTCCCCTGCAGAGCAGGGGGGCAGGGGCGGAGGTGGGCTGGCTTGCTCCTGCTGCATCTCTCTTCTTCTCTGTCCTTCCCACTGCCCTGTCACTACCTTGTGAAGTTTTGAAGCGCTTCCTTTCGTTCTCTCTTTGTAATAAAGCTTCTGGTTTCTTTTAACGCCATTCCTATGGATTCTCTGAGAGTTTTAGACAATGCATTTTGAACACAATCATCCCCCTGCAATTCTCTTCCCCATCCTCTAATCTCTTCCCACCCAACTTTGGCGTTTCTTCTCTTTTGTTTTCCTTTCCCCAACAGGTCCAGTTTGTGTTGCCCAGCCCGTTCTGGGAGTGGATTCTGTCCTGGCATGTGGTTGACCTTCCAGGGGTCACGTCACTTAAAAAACAAAACAAAACCAAAAAATTCTCTCCCATCACCTATAAAATATCAATAGTCTTCCGCTAGTGGAGGGATTCCGTGCCCCCCTTCCTTCCTTTATGCTGGGGAATTGACACAGAGACCCTTGCCTGGTCGATGTGAAGAGAATTAGAGAGTGTGGAGTGCTCAGGCCTGAAGGAAGCCTCTCTTTTTCTTACCCTGACTCTTCTTCCCTGAGTCACGTGGGGGCTGTTTCTAGTCCTCGAGATCAGTTTTAATCTTGGGTCTGACTGCAATCCTCTCCCCGCGGTCATTCTCGCCTCTTCCTACTGCTTATCTCTGAGTGTGAGAAATGTTTCCTCTCCACTGCCATTTGATTCAGGCCTAGGATGCAGAATCAGTTATTAACCTAGAGTCCTGTGGGGAAAGCGACACCAGCCGAGTGTGGTTCCTCCTGTCCTTGCAGCCCCTTGAGGATCTGACTTGCAAAGTCTCCTCACTTCCAGCTGCTGAAGTCAGGGCCTCTTATTCTGCAACCCCTTTACTGAAGTTTTTCCTGCATCTGTAGTCCAGGGTTTTGATGTTTTGGTTTTCTCACTGTCTGAATACTACCTAGGATCTTTCTTCTCACACTGTTTTTATCGTTATTCATTAAATTGTCCCTGTGTGTTATAAATTTTAGGGGTTTTTGACAAACTCTTAAGAATACATCCACAGCACAGCATCACACAGAATGGTTTCAACTCTCTAGAAAAATCCCCCTGCCTCACTTACTCATCTCTTGTCTTCTTCCCTTACATTCCTGGCAACTACTGTTATTTTCACTCTATAATTTTGCTACTAAGTCAGAGTTAGGTAGGAGGATCCCCTTATCCTATGGGATTGAGACCACCCTGTCCATTTATATAGTTAATGGACAAAATACTAGGCCCTGCCTGAAAACCAAACAAAATGTAAAATAGCAAGCAAACAATAGCACCAGAAGCACGTATCATAGCCTTGCCCACTCTGTGATGTCCCAGAGCTGGACTCACACATGTGTTGTTAGATCCACGTCTTTCTTTTATTACATGAATGAAGGGGCTTTCATGGTATGATGGATGATTTTTTTTTTTATTGCTGAATAACATTACATGGCATGGTGTGATGGCTATTCTTGGTTGTCAACTAGACTGTATCTGGAATGAACTACAGTCCGGAAATGGAGGGCACATGGTGTTCTGAATCTTGAGGCAGGAAGACAACAGGTCTTTGATCCTGATCTTGAGGTGGGATGACACAAGCTTTTAATCCAGATCTAGAGGCGGAAGGCACACCTTTAATCTGGGCTACACGTCTGTCTGCTGGAATCCTGTATAAGGACAATGGAAGAAGGAAGGGTTCATTCATTCTTTGTCTGCTCGCCCCCACTTTGTCAGCACATCTGGTCCTTCACTGGCCTTGAAGCCTGCTTCTTTGGGATTCCAGTGTATACAGAAGACCAGCTGAGACATACAGCCTCGTGGCACTGAGCGGTACTAGATTCTTGAACTCTCCATTTACAGCCAGCCATTGCTGTATTAGCTAGACTACAATCCGTAATTCCAATAAACTCCTTTTATCATATATATATATATATATATATATATATATATATATATATATATAGAGAGAGAGAGAGAGAGAGAGAGAGAGAGAAAGAGAGAGACAGACAGACAGACAGACAGACAGAGACAGACAGAGACAGAGAGACAGAGAGAGATACAGAAACAAAGAGATTCATCCCATAAGTTCTGTGACTCTAGAGAACACTGACTAATACATGTGACAGGCCTTCCTTTTGCTAATCCATTCACCTTTTGAAGGCTCTCCTCCAGACTGGGGCACTTGTGAAAGGAGTCTGTGGTATATTTTATCTGTGTACTCCAATAAAGTTTATCTGAGGATCAGAGGAAAAAGCCAGCCACTATAGTAAGCATAGAGGTCAGGCAATGGTAGCACACTCCTTTAATCCTATCATTCAGAAGGCAGAGATCCATCTGGATCTCTGTGAGTTCAAGGCCACACTGGGAACAGAACCAGGTGTGGTGGTACATACCTTTAATCCCAGCACTAACCATAAAGGTCTGGAGGTCTGTACAGGCAGATAGGAAGTGACAGAGCTGGGCAGGAAGAGGAAGTGATGTAGCTGGGTGGAGAGAGGAAATGAGATGGCAGAACAGAAAGGCATATGCCGTGGGTATACAGGGAGTAGGTTTCTTTGGCTGAGGATTTCCAAGTGGTAAGAACGCGGCTGACTTCTTTCTGCTTTTCTGATCTCTCTGTTTTTACCCCAATATCTGGCTCTGGGTTTTTTATTAGTAAGATTGTTTAGCAATTCGTCTACAAGAGCCTTTATAAACATTTGCATTCATGCTTTTGGATAGACATTTTAAAATCCATTTGAGATATATCTAGGTGTGTGGTTGGTTGGTGCGTCAGGTGTTAGCTTCTATTCTAATTTGCTTTGTATTGTCGTGATAAACACTGTGACCAAAAGCACTGCAGGGGAGGGAAATGGTTTATTTGACTTACACATTCCAGGTCATAGTCCATCACTGAGGGAAGACAGGGCAGGAACTCAAGGCAGGAACCTGGAGACAGGAACTGAAGCAGACAACATGAAGGAGTACTGCTTAGTGACTTGCTCCCGAGGGCCTGCTCAGCCCACTTCCTTACACATCAGAGGGCCACCTGTCCAGCAGTACCACCACCTATCACGGACTGGACCCATGCACATCAATCAAGAAAATGCCCCATAGACTTGACTACAGGCCAGTCTGATGAAGCAGTTTCTCAATTGAAGTTCCCTCTTCCCAGATATTATATGCACACACCCGGGGAAAACAAAACAAAACAAACAACAACAAAATCCAACCAGTACGGCTTATAAAAAGCAGCAGTACAACTATCTTCTAAATTAACTCTAATTTTGCATTCCCATTCACAGGGTATGGGAATCCATGCTGCTCTGTACCATTGTAAGACTTTTAACTATCCTAATAGATGTTCAGTTGCTGTGTGAATTCTTAATTTTCTACCAGTCAGGAATATTGGGCATGTTTCCACATACTTATTTTCTGTCTCTGTTTTTGTTGGCGTCATAGATTTGAGTTTGGCCATTATAGAGTGTGTAGGGTAGTTTTGGTTTCTTATCACTGAGTCTTAAGAATTTTCTAGGTATCTTGGATAAAAGTCCTTTATATTAGACCAATAAAAATAAGAATTCTGTCCAGTCCCCTTGGGACATATGTGTGGTTAATTTGTAACCAGACCCACGAGTACTGTCAGGGCTGGAGAGATAGCTCTGTGGTTAAGAGTATTTGCTGCTAAACTGAGTAGCAAAAGGGGCAGGTTGCTCTGGTTGGGAAAGACACTGTGGAAGCAGGTGGAGATGCTTGAACAGTGACTACTGCAAAAATGCTAGCTAAAATAAGACCTAAATAATTTCTGCTTTCTAGTAAGAGCCTGATATAATTTTAAGGAAAACCTATTGTCCAAAATGACCATACCACGTACCACTGAAGCAGACAGGAACCATAACACAGGAAGGCCGCCAAAGCAAGAGAAGGTTCTGATGAACAGAGGCTCTTATTATACAAGAAGAGAGGATACAATTGATACGAGTAGTAGAAGTGTCCCCCACTCTTTTGAACTGAGGGACTTCTAGTCAGTAGCATATACTGAGGGTCAAAACAGGTTCCGTGTCCAAACAGAGACGGATGACAAAGTCCCGTGGATGACCACATTGTCTAGGGCTGTGGCTAACAGCCAAAGGTCTGGTTGAACCTTTCCTCCTATGGACAATGCAATAAGACATGGCCAATGAGGAGGTCCTCGGAAGTTTTCTTCATCTAAACCAGGTGGATGCCTCCAGGACAAGTTGACCAGCACCTCAGGCTGTCCCTTCAGAGGCACAGAGTTCTTTAGAACTGTGGACTTCACCAATCACCAGGGAGTTCCATTCTGAAATCAGAGGGCTGGAATTTCATTACATACTGGGAAATGTCCATCCAAAGGGATAACCGGGTTAGAGACTGGAAAACTGAAATGGTGAATGAATTGTTGATGTCTGCAAAACTGTACATCAGACCATTCTCAGACCCCAAAGTCATAGGCCTTCTGGTCATTCAGACGAGAGGGACACATCTGTATTGACCCTGCTATGACAACAAATAGGGATGGCTGGTGATATCCCAGTTAAAGAGAGCACAGGGCACCTCGGAGACCAGTTACACTAGGCTGATATTTTAATGTTATGTGATATGTTTAATAGCCAGATATTTTAAAATAAACCTTGACGTGCATTTCAGCCAGTTTTTTTTTGTAATTGCTGATCCTAGACCTTAGAAACTTTAATACCATGTATATTATCATTAAGTCGCATCCTCCATATACCTTAAATAACTGACTCAGACCTTTAAAAGTTGTTAAAGCTTCCTACTTTTTTATTCTGTAACATATATCCATCTTTATCTTTATATATAAACTATTTTTATTAAAATATTTTTATCTTTTATCTTTATAATATTTTCCATTTTTAAAGAGATTTATTTATTCATGTACTTTATGTACGTGAGTCATCTGTCTGCATGAACATCAGAAGAGGGAATCAAATCCCATTACAGATGGTTGTGAGTCACCATGTAGTTACTGGGAATTGAACTCAAGGACCTCTAGAAGAGCACTCAGTTGCTCTGAACTGCTGAGCCATCTCTCCAGCCCCACCATTTTTTATTTTTTAGTACCATGAGATTTTAGAGTCATATAAAAAGATCTCCTTGTAAATTTTTTTTTTTATGTAAAATTGGCCAGGATGGCCTGTTTATCTCTTCTTTTTTGTGAAGGAGTATTAACATTTAACTTAACAAATTTTGTTGTGATTGTTTAGGCCAGCATAGTTGAAGGTAGGAAGATACCAGTTGATTAACATAGAAGATGGGGTGGACGCCTGTACTGGATCTTGAAAACCCCATTTATTTATTTATTTATTTATTTATTTATTTATTTATTTATTTATTTATTTACTTACTTACTTACTTACTTACTTAATTTATTTACTTATTTATTAATTTATTAGCTATTTGTTTATTTTTAAGGAGACTGTAGTTTTTTAAACTTTTATTGATTCTTTGTGCATTTCACATCATGCATTCCGGTCCCTCTTATCTCCCTGTCCCCTGGCATCTGCCCTCTGCCCTTGTAACCTCCCCTCCAAAACCAAACTAGATTTAGAAGGAAAACCAAAAACCAAAACAAAACAAAGAAACAAAACAAAACAGAAACAGGAACAAAACAAAAGAAAACAGAGAGAGAGAGCGAGAGAGAGAGCACTTGTGGAAGCTGCAGTGTGTCCTATTAAGTCACACAGTTGACCCTTTAGTCCATTTACTTTTACTTGTAAGCGTTCACTTGTGAGTGTACTTGCCACAAGTCACTGATCTGGCTCCAGGCCTCTGGTTTCCACTAGACCACTGATAACGGGCTCTCTCCGGGGCTCCTCTTGGATGTCCTGTTTTCTTGTGTTATGGAGATCCTGCAGTTTGGGATCTGTAGGTTCGTCCCCTTCACCTGCTCCAGCAGTTCATAGATAGGGTAGATGTTGGGGTGGGCCAACTCATAGCCCAGGTTCTGGAAGTTGGGTTGGTCACCCTGCCAGCATCATCACTACTCACGTGAGCTCTCCAGCACTGCCTCGGCTAGCTCACCCAATACAGGCTGCAGCAAGGAACAGGGCCAGTTCTGATCTCAAGCCCTCAGATCTAGCCCCGCCCCCCAGCTCTACTGTTTTTCCCAGGCAAAGTGTAGGACCCTCTCTCCTGATTGCTGTAGGGGGACTACGAGGGGGTGGCAGGGTCAAGCTGCCCTGCTCTCTCATCCTCCAGGTCTTGGATCTGCTCACCTGCATCCCTGTCCACAGGGTTAACTCTAGTATGCTGCCCAGGTGAGGTGCCCACATGTGGTGAGGGGTGGGGCCATCATGGGTAGGGCTAGTTCACCTCTGTAGTGTCTTGTGGGGCCAGCTATCCCATGACCAGTGAAAGGCTGGCTCAGCAATGGTTCCAATGACTCCTTGTGCTAACACAAACCATGGACATTATCATAGACCCCAGCTGCAGCAGGACCATGGATCCAGACATGGCTCAGCCCAGTAGTCACCAGGGCCCTGTGGCAGCACAGGCCACCCACGTCAGTATGGCCCCTGGGCAGCATGGCCCTCAGGCACCAATATGGTCTTAGGTGGCTGACCAGACCCTGGGCATCTCCAGAGCCCTCGGTGTGACAGGAGCCATGGACATCACCCCAGATCCCAGCTGCTGCAGGGCCACTAATCCAGACATGGCCCTAGGCAGCTGTCCTGCCTGAACGACTCTATGACTCCAGTTAGCCACAGGGGCCACTCGGATCAGTAAGGCCCTGGCAGCAGCATGGTCCTCAGATACTAACATGGTCTGAGGTGGCTGACCAGACGCGGGTCATCTACATGGCCCTCAGTGGTAACAGGAACCCCAGACATCAGCCCAGACCCTGGCAGCTGTAGGGCCATGAACCAGACATGGCCCTCAGCCCTGGCCCAGAAAACACTATGGCCCCAGATAGACTGAAGATTTTTAAATTTTTGTGGTTACACTTTTTTTTTAAATTTTTTTTTGAGATGGATTTCTCTGCATAGCTTTGGTGCTGTCCTGGATCTTGCTCTGTAGACCAGGCTGGCCTCGAACTCACAGAGATCTGCCTGGCTCTGCCTCCCGAGTGCTGGGATTAAAGGCGTGTGCCACCACCACCTGGCCATTATAGTTACATTTATACACGCATATATATATATATATATATATATTACTCAAAGACACAGACATGAGTTATTCTTATCTAAAGGGAGGGCAATTGTCCAATAGGAAAAATATGTTCTGGAGCAGGAGCAATCAACTCTGGTCATTCAGACCCAGCAGAGCTGACCTAGCAGCTCTTCAGTGGTGGCACCTGTAGAATTATCTTTTGATTTTCCGCTGAAATCTCTCAACTTCAAAGTGCTAGCTTTCTTTGGTTGTATGTTAATGTAAGGTATGGTGTAAAAACTCGGTATCAAAATTAAAACAAAACAAAATATTAAAATTGTAAAATACTTTTTTTTAGCTCAAAGAAGCTCATCCCGTAGGGAAACTAATAAATAAAAAAAAAAGAAACAAAACAAAAAATACTTGCTACTCTTAAAGTGAACCTGGGTTTAGTTCCCACCATCCACATGGCAGTTCACAGCATCTATAACTCCAGTTCTGACATCCTCTTCTAGCTCTAAGGCACTGCAGGAACTTGGTGCACACACATATATGCAAGCAAAACACAATCTTTGGGAGCCAGTGGTTAAGAGCACTGGCTCCTCTTCCAGAGGACCCAGGTTCAATTCTCAGTACCCACATGGAAGCTTACAAACATCTGTAACTCCAGTTCCTGGTGATTAGATGCCCTCTTCTGGCCTCTGGGGATACCAGGCATGTGTGTGGTACACAGACATACATGCAGGCAAAATACACATAAAATTGTAAGGAAGTCTTTTTAAAATAAAAAGATCACCGTATTTCCTAGATTTGCAAGTCTGTATTTTCATCTAGGTCTGACTGATTTTGAAGTCATTTTTGTGCCTATTACACACTGTGTTTCTGTCAGCCAATCCAGCGCTTCCTTAAGTCAGTTTTAGTCTGTCATTGACAACCATGTAAGCGTCTTATTGGTCACTTAAGATCTCTTCAAAGTTATCAGTGTATGTTTAGTTTCATATAATTATGTATTTCAAATTTTCACCACCATTGATAAACTTCATGTTTTTGCACCATGTTGGAATATTATCATATTTATATTTATGCTTAAGTTAAAAATGTTCCATCTTTTAAAAATATGTGAGCTTTTTTGTTTCCAGGTTTGGTGGTTCTGGGAATTGAACCCAGGGTCGCACACATGCTAGGCAAGTGCTCTAACACTGAGATAGATTCCCAGCCCTCTTGAATACTTCATTATTTTTCTCTTTTCTGTTTTCTTTTATGTATGTAAATGCTTGTGTGTGTGCAACATATACATGTGTGTGGAGGGCAGAGGTTAACATCCTGTATCTTCCTTGATTTTCCCCCATGCTGCTTTTTGAGACAGGGTTTCTCACTGAGGCTTGTTGATTCAGCCAGACTGCCTGGCCAGTGAGCTCCGGGATCCTCCAGTCTTTTCCTCAGCCCCTCAGCTCCAGGGTCACAGGCACGTGCTGCAATGCCCAGCCTCTTATGTGAGCTCTGGGGGATTGAACTCAGGTCCTTATTGTATGGTGACCACTTTACTGACTGAGCCAGCCCCTAAACTCCTCTTTCTAAAATTTTCTTATATTTATGAAGAGCAGAATTAGCAGATGAGATACAAACAAATACATAACTCTTATTAATGACATGAGCTTTAGGGAATTATGTCCAAAATGATGAATAATGTATTTAAGCTCACCAATATTAAAAAATAAATTTTAGTTATTTTGAAAAGATGTATAAATCTTTCATTTTAGCTTTTGAAATTTTTATTATGCATAAAGCATGTCAATGGACTCCTACCTATCACCTGTAGTCAATGGCTACCAAAATTTTGCCACAATTAATCAGTGCATTGGTTTCTTCTACTAAACTATTTTAGAGCAAAATGCATATATATCATTTACATGTATCATTTTGACCTCTCTAAAATTTAATTATCAAATTACTCTTACATAACCACAGATTAGTGTATCACCTAATACAATTAACAGTTATCCCTTGACATTGTTTAATAACTACTCCATAATTAAGTCTTCCTGGTTGTCACTCATTGTATGTTTAGGGGCTGGAAGGATGGCTCAGTGGGTAGAGTGCTTGTTGAACAAGCATGGGGACCTGCGTCCAGCTCCCCAGCCCCCAGGCTTGGGGTGGCCATCTCTAACCCCGGCACTGGTAGAGGGAGTGGTCGGAGACACAGATCTCAGCAGCTCTCTGGGCAGCCAGTGAAGCCAATCAGTGAACTCCAGATTCAGCGAGAGACCCTGCCTCAAAAAATAAGGTGGGGCTGGAGAGACAGCTTAGTGGTTAAAAGTGCTGGCTGGCCAAGTGTGAGGACCTGAATTTCAATTCCCAGAACCCATGCGAAAACTGGATACATGTCTTAGTTAGGTTTTTATTGCTGTGAAGAGACGCTATGACCACAGCAACTCTTACAAAGGAAAACATTTATTTATTTTATAAACATATTAGGGTTGGCTTACAGTTTCAGAAGTTTAGTCCATTATTGTCATGGTGGCATGCAGGCAGACAAGGCACTGGAGAAGGAGCTGAATGTTCTATGTCTTGATCCACAGGCAGCAGGAAGTAAAGTGAGACACATTTTCTCCAACAAGGCCACACCTACTCCAACAAGGCCACATCTCCTAAAAGTTCCATGCCCTATGAGTTTATGGTGGCCGATTACAACCAAACTACCACAATAGTTACTTGAGCGCCTGTAACTGCAGGGTCATTATGGGATAATGGGGGATTGTAGCTAGAGTTTTCCTGCCTTGCTCACAGTCAGGACAAATCTTTGTCATCTGCCAGTCCCACAGCCTCTCAAACCCAACCAAGTAAACACAGAGACTTATATTGCTTACAAACTGTATGGCCATGGCAAGCTTCTTGCTAACTGTTCTTATAGCTTAGATTAATCCATTTCCATAAATCTATACCTTGCCACGTGACTCGTGGCTTACTGGCATCTTCACATGCTGCTTGTCCTGGCGGCGGCTGGCAGTGACTCCTTCTACCTTCTTGTTCTTTCTTTTCTCCTCTCTGTTAGTTCCGCCTATACTTCCTGCCTAGCCACTGGCCAATCAGTGTTTTATTTATTGACCAATCAGAGCAACACATTTGCCATACAGACCATCCCACAGCAGGGGATGAAGTCAGGAAAATCCTGGAAGCTAGAAGGCTCACTAGCCTAGTGGGCCAACTATCCTGTGCAATGGAAAAACAACAAAGAGACCCAGGATCCAAAAAGGGGAAAGGCAAGACCAGCACCAGAGGTTATTTCTGACCTCCGCATGAGTGCCACGGCCTGTATGCACCCACATTTACACAAACACTTGAATACACACACACACACACACACACACACACACACACACACTAAGGTGGAGAGAACTAGAGGAAGGCACTTCACCTGGATCTCTGACCTCCACATGCATGCCACACCCTTGTGCACATGCACAAACACAAATACACGACACACATGTGTTTCCGACACTGACTGTGAGAATGAATATCCAGAGAAAGCGTGCACATGGCGCACAACTCACTCCTGACACTTCTTCTATGTCCTTCCGGTGCTTTCAGTCTCCTCTCCTTTTCCTACTTACGTGTTGCAGAAACTGGGTTGGCTGTCCATACAAACATCTCAGGTTCTAGGCTCGTCAGCCGCTCCCTTGTTACGCCATTTAACTTGACACCGTATCCAGTGTAAACTGAGTTTGCGCCGAGAACCCCAGTTACAACCAGCTTCCGCTCTTGCGGGATATTAGCATTATGCTGTCATTTAACTTTTGAATGTCCCCCAAATGTCCAAGTGAAGGTCCTGTTCATGGAGTGGTACAGTTGGGAGGCAATGGGACTTTTAACAGGAAGGGCTTAAATACCTGATATCAAATTTTATTACAGAACCATAGCAATAAAAAAATGACAGAGCAATAGAACAGAATTTTAAAAAGCTATGTGTAAGCTCACATAGCTACAGCCCTGCATGTTTTGGCAAAGACTGTGTAAAAGACGTACATCGGAGAAAAGACAACTTCTTCGACAATGATGCCGGGGAAACTAGATAGTTACAGGTAGAAGAACAAAATTGGATTTGTAGCATATAAAACCAATCAAAAAGAGATCAAAGACTTCAATCAAATTTTGAAACCGCTAGCACATAGGCAAAATACTTAAAAATATAGGCAAGAAGTTTCTGGAAAGAACTCCAGTAGCACAAGGAAATTCACAAACAGGATCACATGATTTGGAAGAGCATCTGAACAACGACAGAAACAATCACCAGAGAGAAGAGGCAGCCTACAGAATGTGCGGGGGCGTGGGGGTGGTGTCTGTCAACTACTCATCAGGGGGAGAAATAATGAACGTGTGTGTGTGTGTGTGTGTGTGTGTGTTATGTGTATACACACACATATACATTACAAAGAATTGTACATTTTAAACACTCAAAATCCAAATCATTTGATCAATAAATAGCCTAAAGAACAGAATAGGTAGTTCTCAGAAGAAGAAAGGCAAATGGCCAGTAAATATTTCAACATCCTTAGCCATCAGGGAGATGCAAAATACCACATTCTTTGTTGAGATGGGAGAACCCACAGGGATGCTAAGGCACCCACAGGGATGCTAAGGCACGCACGTGGAGCTCAGAGGACAACTTGCAAAAGCTGGTTTTTTCCTTCCACCATGTGTGTCCCAGGGATCAAACTCAGGTCATTAGGCATGACAGCAGGTGCCTTTAGCCACTGAGCCATCTTACTCACCCAAGTCTTTGGTTATTGAGACAGGATCTCGTTATATAGCCCCAGTTAACAAGGAATTCACTATGCACCCTCGGCTGGCCTTGACTTAGCAAACTTCCTGTGCTCCATCCCTGACTGACATTTTCTGCCTCAGCCTCCCATGCTGAGATTGCAGGCATGCCCCACCACGCCAACCTTACAAATATATTCTTTACTTCAGATTTTTCTTCTCATGGATTTCCACTTGGCACGAAATAAAGCTAGTTGTTGAACGGTGAATACAGGACATTGAAAAAGCACGTATGTGTATGTTGTGGTTACACCTGTAGTCTCCAGTACACCAGAGGCTGCAGAAACAGAGGCAAGAAGATCGCGTGAGCCCAAGGTCTCAAAACGAGCCTGCGCAACATGGAAAGACCCATTCAGGAAAAAAAATTGAATAATTACTTAAATACAAAAGCACAATAACAGGTCATCTAGCTCAACCTAACATTTTTCATGAAGCCACTAGTATTCAAGAATTCGGAACTGTTGAGTTATTTACAAGGCCTGGTTCAGAGGGACTGGAAGCCTCTGTGCATCTGGGTTGTTGGTGTGCATGATAATCAGATTACGGGCTTTGCTACCACTTTTAGTCAGCCATTGTATGTGCGCTAGAAATCCAGTGCATGGAAACCGGGAGTGTTGAGGCACCCCCACCCCTTTCTCAACGGGTGGTCGCTGCATGTGACTTTTGTGAGAAGCAGATAAGCAGCAGAAATCTCTCTAGGAAAAGGGCAGAAGCCAGTGTGATGGATGAAACCGGAAGTGATAGAAGAACACAGACGTACATGTAGTTTTCAAAAGCATTGCTCCATGAGCCTAGGTTTCTCTTCTATCTACTCACCTCTTTTGCCCTAGGAAACCGTCACACTAATAGTTATGTCTCCGATGCAATAATTTTAAAAGTAGAACATGACTTCACACTGAATTGCCGGTGGTTTCCTGTTTGAGGGAAGAATGAGACAGCTCTCCTGCTGCACATTTGGCTTAAGTCTCACGGCTGCAGTCCACGAAGGAAATAGCTCAGATTCTCAGAGAGGGATTCACAGCAGAAGCTCGTACACATTAATGATGCCGAGACACCGGGTCGGCAAAGCTGCATTGCGCTTGTTGATATTTTACTTATTTTCTAGTGCGCGCATCCTGTTGTCGCGGTGCGCATTTCGCCTCGAGTCATCGTTCGCTCTGTCCCTGGAATCTGTATTGTGTACCGTATTCAACTTCTTACCATAAATCGTTGGCCTGCGACAACTAAATAAAATGAAAATAGGCCCTCAAGAGGCTGGGGCTGTTGCTCGGTGGTAGAACACCTGCCTAGTGTGAGCGATAATCTGAGTTCCAGCACAGAAATGGGAGGAGGGGGAAGAGCAGGCGGCAGAGGAGGAGACAAAAAATTAACAGCTTAGTTGGAAGCGATCTTCTGATGGGATGCAGGAAGCCGTTGGTTGGTAGCGAGGGTCCGGCTGTTCTAACACCCACTGAGTTATTTATTTTCCATCAAGGACACTTCCTGTGAGGTAGGAGTGGTGGGCTTATGCAGGCACTGTTTTCCTCCAAAAGCTTTCTTCTCGTAAGACAGACACAGTATGATTTTTTTACAAAAGCCTAGGTGCCACACTGAAAGACCCTTATCTGAGGGTGTCAGCGATTCTAAATCCATCATTACAGCGTAAATTTTTGACCTAAGCATCACCAATGTGATTTGTCGCCATGGAGCTGAGAAGCATTGACCCAACTCTTAGGGGGAGGATGTCTATGGCCAAGCTGGTTTATTTTTGTTTCTTAAGAACAAATAAACACCTTTCATTATACAAGCTAAAAGACGGGAGGAGAATTCATCTGCCTTTCCGGGCCTTGTCTTAATTTTCCAAAGTGACTGCCTTCCAGGTTGTTTGTTGTTTTTAAGATTTACTTATTTTAGGTGTGAATGCTTGGTCTGCATGTATGGCTGTGTACCACATACACGCCTGGCACTCGTGGAGGCTGGAAGAGCCCGTTGGAGTCCCTGGAACCAGGGTTGCAGATGGTGGTTACAGCTGCCGTGTGGGTGCTGGGGTCAAACCCAGGTCCTCTGCAAGAGCAGCACGTGCTCTTAACCACTGAGCCATCTCTCCATCCCTCCCGACCTAGTAGGCTTTGTGACAACACTGTGGAGAAATGCTTGTGATTAGTTTAAAAAAAGAAAATGAAACATTTCTGTGGCTGATCATTGTGTGCTGGAAACCGTGTTAGGAAACAGGGATAAAGATGAAATTTCAGCCGGGCGGTGGTGGCACACGCCTTTAATCCCAGCACTTGGGAGGCAGAGGCAGGCGGATCTCTGTGAGTTTGAGGCCAGCCTGGGCTACCAAGTGAGCTCCAGGAAAGGCGCAAAGCTACACAGAGAAACCCTGTCTCGAAAAACCAAAAAAAGAAAAAAAGAAAAGGTTAAAGATGAAATTTCTGCTGAAAAGAGTGAGAACTGAAATCAGATAGTGATTTGGGCCTTCCTCCTAACCTTCCTGAATACAATGTTCTTATCAATATAGAGTTTTGAAATAATGATACGTATTTAATAGGAATTCAGTCACTTAAAAACAAAACGCTAATTTTCTGGGAGAGGAAGATGCTGAGGCAAAGACACAAAAGTCCTGTTAAAAAACTTTTTTTTTCTTTTTTAAGATAAGGTCTTGTGGATAGTCTTGAACTCACTATGCAGCTGAGAATGACCATGAACTTCTGATTCTCCTGGCTGGGCCTCTTGAGCGCTTTAGGTATAGACACTCTCCACCATGCCTTGACTCTATGTGGGGTGAGAATACAGGGGGGGGGGGGCTGTGCAGAAGCTGGGCAGGCGCTCAGCCAGCGGACAACAGTCCAGCCCCCCACCCACACCCCTTTTCTCTTAAGAGCCAACCAAGTACGCTTTCTCGTCCAAAATCTGAGGTCCCAAGTCCTTTTGGTTTGAGACCCTCTGTGTCAGCCTGGCTGGCCAAGGGAAGGGGAAAACGCTAAAGATCATCTAAGCAACTGACTTTACATCCTTCACGTGACTTTGGTCCCTGTGGGCCCACAAATCCAGCTGTGGTCAGGCTTTCCTCCAGCGGTGCTCTGTTCTCACCTCGGTCCGCACAGAGAGGAGCGTGCTGGGGATTTAAATAACCCCAGCTCACTGGATACCTAGTTGTGACCTCGGACAAGACGTCACGCCTCGCAGCACCTCGGTTAGTACCTGTTCTGAGGGCACGCGGTGGGAGCAGGAGCCAAGCACACCAGCGTGCATGTACCTGTTCACTAGGACCCAGCACTAGTGACGCAAGCAAGCGCCTGGTCACCGGGCCCGAAGATGAAGTGATTGGCGATGCCGTTAGACACCGCACAGATCCGTTCCTTACCACACAGTCACAAGGAAACTGAAGAAAAAGAGGTTCCATTAACATATCTTAGGAGGGAAGGCAGGTTTTAGAATTTTTTTTTGTATTTATTATTTATTTTTACATCCAGACCAGTTTCCTCTCCCTCCTCTTCTTCCAGTCACCCCCCACCCACCTCCCTCTCCACTCTTCCTCCAGCCAAGTTGCAGTGAGACTAGGCACCTCATCTCCTATAAAGATTGGATGAAGCAATCCAGTAGGAAGAAAGGGTGAAGCAACCCAGTAGGAGGAAAGGGTCCCAAAAAGCAGGCAACAGAGTCAGAGACAGTCCTTGCTCCCACTGTTAGGAGTTCCACAAGAAGATCAAGCTTCCCTCCCATGAAGGCTCCCTGGTTGGTGGTTCAGTCTCTGGGAGCCCTGATGAGCCAGGTTAGATGATTCTGTGGGTTTTCTTGTGGTGTCCTTGACCCCTCCGGCTCCTACAATCCTTCCTCCTCTCAGTCTAATGTTTGGCTGTGGGTCTCTGCATCTGCTTCCATCATTGGCTGGGTTAAGGCCCTCTGGTGACCATTGGGCTAGGCATCCATCTATGAGTATAGTGAAGTATAATTAATAATTATTTCATTGACTTTTTTTTTTGAAGCAAATAAAATGAGAAAAATTTAAAACGGGGCAAGGAGAGGAATTAAAAATCTGGTCGTGGAAACTGCAGTGCAAACTAACAAGTCACGCTGTAGACTTCTTGGTCCACACATCTCTACTTGCAAGTGTTCATTGCAAAGAGTCATTGGTTTGGTTCGAGGCCCCTGGTCTCCGCTAAATAGATGTTCGATGCTGGGCCCCCACCAGGACTCTTCCTAGACATCTCACTGTTGCCCTGTGCTGTGGAGATCCTGCAGCTTTGGGTCTGCGGGTCAGGTCCCTCCACATGCTCCAGCAGATTATAGATGGGGTAGATGTTGGGGCATAACCCTGGGTCTGGGTCTGGGTTGTTGTAGAGTTAGTCTGCCAGATGGGAAATGGGGACAGTTGTCCCATGCTCACGATTTCAGGGGTGGCTCACCTCTGCTGACAGGGTTGGATCTGTTGTGCCGCCCTGGAGAGGTGCAGGGCCTGCTCTCCCGAGTGTTGCAGCAGGTAGGGATCATGGACACCTCTCCCACCTTTTTGACCACAGGGCCAGCTCTCCCACCTGCCCCCAGTGTTAGTGGAAAGGGGAGGGTTTCTTTCCCCTGCGCATGCCGCCATAAGACAAATGAGAAATGAGGCAGCCCTCCCATGCTCACATCCTTGGGCCTGACCTACCCACACCTGCACTAACAGAGTTGGCTCTATTGTGCTGCTCGGTTGAAGTGCAAGGCCTGCTCTCCTGAGCGCTGTAGCTGGTAGGGGTCAGGGATGGCTCTCCCACCTGCCCCAGGCATGGATGGGTGGGGGTGGGGGTGGGGGTGGGGGGAGGGCATCTTTCCCCCACCCATTATGCCACAAGACAGATGAGAAACTGGGCCCACTCTCCCATGCTCACAACTTCGGGGCTGGCTCACCCACTCTCCTGCTCTAACAGGGTTGGCTCTATTGTGATGTTCTGTCAAGGTACGGGACCTACCTTCCTGAATGTTGCAGCTGGTGGGGTCAGGGATGGCTCTCCCACTCTTATGACCACAGGGCCAGCTCTCCTACCATTTTTTTTTCCAGTTGTATTTGGTTCGATTCTAGGTTTCTGGGCTATGCAGCCTCTGGATCCTAGAAAATCTTGGTTGATGGAAATTCCACCATACTCTAGCCAGGAAGATTACAAGGATCTCATTTGGGTGTTCAGAGTGAGACATTTTCTCTTACAGGCAGCTTATTGTCTGCCACTCTTGGTCCATTTCCCTTCCCTTCCCTTCTTCCCTTCCCTTCCCTTCCCTCCCCTCCCCTTCCCTCCCCTTCCTTCCCTTCCCTTCCCTTCCCCTCCCCTCCCCTCCCTTCCCTCCCCTTCCCTCCCCTCCCTTCCCTTCTTCCCAGGAGAAAAACAGCACATGCAGAACCCTAAGGAGGCATTTTCCTCTGCTATGTGCTGCCTGGGATCCCAGTCAATTTCATGAGAGTGAGAGGTAAGGGATAAAATGGCTCCCTATCTGGCTTGCCCCAGTCGCCAGCAATTATCTCAGGAAAGGTAGATCCTTTCCCAACACCTATTAAAAGTGTCAAAAAGGCCTCTTGGACCACAGTCATCACCTTTTAGAGAAACACCCCAGGGATCATCTGTGATGGATAGATTACCCACATTTTCAAGAATATTGGCACGGAAGGAGAAGTCAAATCAGCAAGGTGGTTAGATCATTTATTTGGGGTAACACTTTCCAAAATAAAGGAGACAATTTTGGGGAAGTACACAGTTGCAGGAGATAAAATAGCAGTGCACCATGCTTGAGGACCAAGGGTAAAAGACCTTTATTGTTTTCTCAGTGTAACTTTGCAATTTCCTGACAATCTCTTAAATAAAGTTATAAATTTTAAGGTCAAAATACAGATATTGGCCCAGTGGGGTGGCTCAGAAGATAATGGCACTTGTTTCAAGCCTGAGGACTTGGGTTCCATCCCAGGAACACAAGTGATGGAAGGAGAGAACTGACTCCCACAGGCTGTCCCTCTGACCTCCATGCACAGACATGCGCACATGTGTGATAAAATTAGAACAAGTTATTAATTCCTTGTGAGCCGGTATAGAAAGGATTCATTTGACTCTCGCAGCCTACGGTTTTACCATATTAGCCTGTAATCCTGTCCAGCTCACCACAGGAACCAGTTAATCATTTCGTTTACTGAAAGAAAAAAGTGTATGTGTGATTCTGTGTGTGTGTGTGTGTGTGTGTGTGTGTGTGTGAGAGAGAGAGAGAGAGAGAGAGAGAGAGAGAGAGAGAGAGAGAGAGAGGCTGGAGAAATGGGTCAGCAGTTAAGAGTGTTTGCTGCTTATGCAGAGGACCAGGCTTTGGATCCCAGCACCACACGGAGGCTTACAACTATCTGTAACTCCAGTTTCAGGGAATCTGGAGCCCTCTTTTGGCATTCATGGGCACCAGGCACTTGCACAGAGCACATATGTACATTCAGGCAAAACACTCATACATAAAATGAAAATAAATGAACAATTTTTTTTTTTAAGAAACCACTGAAATTGAGTCAAGCGGTGATGTCTCATGCCTATAATCCCAGCATTCGGGAGGCAGAGGCAGGTGGATCTCTGTGAGTTCAAGGCCAGACTGGTTTACTGAGTGAGTTCCAGGACAGCCAGAACAACACAGAGAAAACTGTCCCAGAAACAAACAAACAACAACAACAAAAAAAAAAAAACCCAAACCAAACCAAACCAACCACTGAATTGTGTATTTGGCTGTTGCAAGCCACTTAAATAAGACCATCTTTAATAAGCTCAGCTCCACTCCTGCACGTAGACCGCCCTTTTCCTAAGGGCCACTCTCCCCGTTCATGTTACTAAATTCCACTCTGCTCTATGGTGACTAATCCTGAAATACTTTTCTGTGGGTGCAGAACGGTCTCCAGAGTGCAGGTCCCTGGGAGAACTCCTCAGGTTGGCTGCTCAGGGCAGCAGTACAGGGCTGCTTTGCTCCTGTCGACAAACAGGACATATGTGTAGATAAAGAAGTTCATTGAGTGGGGCTGGCTCATGTGATGGCGGAAGCTGAGAAGTCTTGTGACCTGTAATCTACAAGCAGACGAACCAGGAAAGCCAGTATTCAAGTCCAAACTAGAAATGTGGCTGGTGGAGGGCTCCAGTAGAGAGCAAACACTCGTGGACACAACCTTGGTTCTATTGAGGCCCTTAACAGAGTGGATGATGCCTGCTCACACTGGAGCATGTCTTCTTCAGGTTCAGCCTCCCAGTTCAAGGGCTAGTCTCTTGTGCAGACACTCTCACAGACATGCCAAGGAAAATGATTACCAGTAATTGGAGCATCCTCCTCCTCCACCACCTCCCGTCAAGATAACATATCAAATGAATCATACAACCTCTCTGAAGGGACTCAGCTAACAGTAACCCAAATCTACTGCATCAGCTCCCCAAATGCAACATGCATAAGAACCATTCATGGAAGTTGAAGAATGCTGATTCTCAGGCTCTACACCCCAAATTCTGAGCTCTCTTTTTCTGGGGTTCTTGGGACCTACATATTGGAGAAATGCTCCTGCCATATAGGTGCACACTGTGGGAAAGACAGTTGCCCCAAGAGCGACAGGGGCTCCCCATACTCTGCTCCTTGAAGTGTACAAGGTGCTAACTCTATTGCTCCTTGAAGTCTGACTTGTTTCTAGCCAGAAGACTGGAAGGAAGGCTTGACTGACCCACAACTCCACACACACACACCGCCCTCTTTTTTTTAGATACAGTTTTGCCACATTGCCTCAGTCGATCCTGAACTTGGGCTCAAGTGATTCTCCCATCTTAGCCTCCTGAATTGTTGGAACCGCAGACAAGGCTCCACTGTTCACAGCTCTCAACAGTTGATTTCAAAAGTAATTTAAAATCCCACGATCTTTTTTATAAAGAAAGAAATGGGAACGTTTTGCGTGATTCAAATCAGTGTTCATTATACTATTCTGGAAATGATCACACAGAAATGAAATCTGCTTCTCAGCCCAGTGAATGATGACAGCGAAGACAGGGTAAATAGGAATCTAGGTTGTCAAAACTTGGGCAAACAGAGCTGAGCGGAGGAAGGGAGATTAGTGAATAACTGCTAATGGCATTCCAGCACGATTAAGTTCTTTGTTCCTGGAAAGGAAATGATTCCACCCACTTCTCTTTTTGTTGAGATTTCTAGATTCTCAAGAGTTCAACTTACAAGCTAAATTGCTATCAATGCCACTTTTGCACACACCACACACACACACACACACACACACACACACACACACACACACACACACTGGAAGTAGAACAAAGTAGACATGCTAACCACACTGGCTAAATTAAAGAAGAAAAAAATAAAACAGAACCCCAAACAGGTGATCCCATCATGTGGTCCTGATGTGGTCCACCTCATTCATCTCCTTTTCTGAGGATTTGGTGGCCATGTGGAACACAGGCTCCATCGATGAACCACACCCACCCTTCCCATCACTAGTGTGTGGATTATGTGCACACACACTCTGAAAGGTCCATGTGTCTAGTGGATAGCTGCCATAGCTTGTTTGCCTGGATACAAAACAAACAACTGCCATGCAAAATGCAGAGATTGCCTTTTCTCCTTTCCTCTGAAAAGGGGAGTATCCTAGACTCCCTGGGGTGGACCCAAAATAAATGATAGTTTATCATTGCACTCAACGACTTGAAGATAAAGATTGGAATAAGTTCGTGGGAAACTTAGAAGTTGTGATTTCCATCTCTTTGGGGGAGTTGAGGCTTTTCTTCAGAACTGTGATCTGTATGTGTGTGTTGCTTTATTTCAGTGATCTTGATGGGGGAGGGGGGCAGTCAAACAACCTTTTCACAGGGGTTGCATATCAGATATCCTGCATATCAGATATTTACATTATGATTTATAACAGTAGCAAAATTACAGTTATGAAGTAGAAATGAAAATAATTTTATGGTTGGGGATCACCACACCATGAAGAACTGTATTAAAGGGTCGCAGCATGAGGAAGGTTGAGAACCACGGCTTTATGTGAAGAAATGTAGAAAGCTGTCAGTGTGAATGCGTATGTTGGTCAGGCACCTCTTTTATCGTTGTTCTATGAGTGAGTTTCTGCTGCATGCATCTGAGAGCCCAGTGAGGCCTGAGCCCTAGCTTTGAAAAGCTTCAGCTCACAAATCAGTGCCGGGGAGTACAGGTCTGCTCATATGGTTTAGAGCTCAGGGCCTTGGATATCCTGGCGCACACATCTTCATGTGGAAGTTGAAAGCTGCTTCTTTCTCCCTTGTCCATATTTTCTTTTACTGATCTTGGTGGACAACTCCAGAAGATCAAGATGCTAACACACAACCTCCTGCCTTTTACTTTAAGTCAGAACACATCTTTAATCCCTGCACTGAAGAGGCAGGGGCAGGTGGATTTCTGTGAGTTTGAGGCCAGCCTAGTTTACATAGCAAGTTTCAGGTCAGCCAGAGCTACATAGTGAGACCCTGTCTCAAAATCTGAAACCATCATCCACTGAAAACAGTCTCCAAATCGGGGTAGGAATGTGTCCAACTATTTCCATATAATGATACAAGACAAACAAAGGCCACACATGCAGGCAGTCACCTGACCACTGTGCATCCCTGCCATCATCACACAGTGGCTTCGTGTAGAATGTTTGCGAGCTGAAGCAGACGTGAGGCTGAGACTGTGCCCACAGGAAAATTATGTACTGTGTGAAAAGTAAGAAGCATCTATTAAAGTATACCTCACAGTTCAAGAGCAGCTCCCGAGAAGAATGGGAGAAAAAAAACAACTGCTCACCCCCACATGGCCGAGGGCAGGGGTCCACTCTCCAAGGTCTAACCTCTATACCAGCTGAGTGGATACTATTTTGAACATGTGACTCTAATGTAGGACCACTTTAAAGACAGCTTCTGTCCTAACAGTGAGTCCAGGAGCTGCTCATCCTAGCAACCTGGATAGAGTCTTCTGCATTCGGCAGGTGATGGATGGTCCCTCAATCCCTGTCTACATAAGCAATGCTCACCTCTCCACCTTCTTTCTCTCCTGCAGTTACGGAGGATAAGACTGCATACGAGAATCTCAACTCTTCATTGGTCTTGGCTACATTTTCATTGTTACCCAAGGATATTTAGGGAATCTTGGAGAAAGCTTTGAATTCAGCTTCAGAATACAGCTGATTGTTCACCCCGCACCCCCCCACACACACACACAAAGTAAAGATGGCTGCACATTGCCTTTCCTCTGGCTTTAATTTCTCCTTTTGTCCAGTAAGACAAACCCTTCTTTCCAATGACACATGTGCTCCCATCTAGATTGACAAACATTCCCGATTGGCTTCTGATGAAATGACTTCCACATCATTGAATTTCCAGAGGTGAAATGGGAATAGGTTGGCTACCTTACCTCTGACCTTTGTTGCTACCCTAGTCAGGCCAGCCTCCTCAGCTTAGTGCTTCCACTGGAAACCACTGAGGTGAGGCCAAGCAGTTTGGTCCATGATGGCTATTTTTGGTTGTCAACTTGACTAATCTGGAGTTAAGGAAAAAATCCAAGTCACTGTGAGAAGTTTTTAGTTAACTGGATTGTTTGAGATCAGAAGACCCACCCTAAATCTGGGACACACCTTCTCACGGCAGCCTGTATATAAAGGACAAGAAAGAAAGAAGCTTTTGTTCTTTGCCTGCTTGCCCTCACTCCCACTTCACTGGAGTTAGAGCCTGCTTCTTCCAAATCCCAATGTATGCTGAAGACCAGCAGAGATATCCAGCCTTATGGACTTTCTGTTGGTAGACAGACATTGTTGGATTAGCTGGACTACAGCCTATAAGGCACTCTAATAAAGCCCATTGTGTGTGTGTGTGTGTGTGTGTGTGTGTGTGTGTGTGCGTTCTATCAGCTCCAGAGTCCTACCTAAGCCTCTCTCCTATATGGACGATTAACTGATACGTCTTCCTTGTAATCAAAGAAAGATGAAAAGCTTCAGGCTATCCACTGACATCATAGGTAGATATGCACTTCTCAGGAGGAAACGCTTTTCTCTTCTCCTTCCTCATTCCCCTCTCCTTCCTCTGTTTTCACTATAGTTTCCTGGTATTGCTCAGTTTTTTTCTTCACACCTGTATGCTCAAGTCCTCCTGTCTCAGCCTCCAGGCTAGGTGGAAGAACCCAGATGAAGTCTTGCCGATTACGGACAGGTGACAGCCTTTGCTTTATTTCTCCCATCTTGTTTGGAGCTGCTAGCCCTCTTGACTGAAGATGATGCACATCGGTCCATCTATCCTTCCCACTGTAGCCCTAAGGAGAAAGCTGAAGTTACCCAAACTATGTCCAGCAATGCAGGCATGACTTCAGTGCTTTCAAGGGGACATCATGAGCTATCAAACTTGCTCAGAAATAATGTTTTTTGCTTTAATTTTTCTTTCTGTTCAATGACAAACTGGCTATGTGTTTGTCCAGTTTCTATCACTAATATCACACCACCTAAAAATAAAGCCTGATTCTGGATGTTTAGCTAAGAGTCATAACATGTCACAGGAGAGAGTTCTTTACCATGACGGCCTAAATCAGGGAGGCTTGGCCTGTGACGTGGGCTAGGATGGAACTGTATGTGTCAGAGTTCCCTTCTCTGAATAGCGTTGGTGAGTCCAGGACATTTCATGGGATTTGGAGGCAGGATGGAGCAGCATGCTTACTACCCTATGTTTAGAGAATTGGTGCTGGCTAGCTCATGCTGTCCCTGCGCTACGGTCTCGCATACTTACTATCTTATATATTTAGAGAATTGGTGCTGGCTAGCTCATGCTATCCCTGCACTACGGTCTCCTCCTGCCCCTGTCTGCTGCCCCCACCTCATGGACTTCCAGGCCAGGTGGCACCCAGCACTCAGGCTTCTTAAGTCATCAAATCTGGAGGCTTGGCATATAAGGAAACTTATGTTGGTCCAGCTACCCTGTGAACTCCAGTTTCTGGTACAACACACACACACCTAGATTCTGAATATGAAAGACTACATTCTTTTTTTTTTTTTTTTTTTTTTTTGTCTTTTTGAGTCTGGCTTAATTTGCTTTACAGTGTGCTGCTCTCCATTTCTATTAATTCTACAAATGACAGGAACTCATGTTTCTTTATGACTGAATACAGTTTCATTGTGTGTGTTTTACCATGTTTCCTTTAATCGTCCTCGTCTTGATGGATGTAGCCATATCTTGGCTCCTATGCTTACAATGGAAGATATCTGCGCAGACGTGCAGATACCTCCATGGATGCTAACGTTGATTCCTGCAGGCATTCTCCAAGCGTGGTACAGTAAGGTCAAATGATGGTTCTAGTTTCTGTTCCTGAAGAGTTTCTATACTGATTTCCACAGAGAGTGTGCCAGGCTGCATTTCCACCAGCCTTTCCCCATCCTCACCAGAATTTGCTTTTTTTTTTTTTCTTTTCTTTTTTTAATGTAAGCCATTCTAATTGGAACAGAATCTCAATTTAGTTATAAGGTACATTTTCCTGATGCTAAGGGTACTTTGTCATATACTTATTAGCTCTTCATATTTCTTCTTTTAAAAACCATCTGTTCAGTTGATTTGCCTATTTATTGGTTTGGTGATTTGGAGGGGTTATTTAAGGTTTTTAATTCTCTATGAATTCTGGATATTAATCCTCCGGTGTTTAGTTAGAAAAGATTCTCTCCCATTCTATGGTCCATCTCTTCACTCTGATAATTATTTCCTGTGCTGCGTAGAAGTTTTACAATTTTGTGAAATCCCAGTTTTCGGTTCCCAAGATTATTTACCCATGCTGTTAGAATCCTTTCAGAAAGTCCTTGCCTGCCTGTGTCTTGGAGTGGCCCACCTTTGTTTACCTCTGTCGCTTTCATTTCTGGTTGTTACAAGGTCCCCAGAAGATGGGCCATGCCCTACCCTCTCCTCCTCTCCCCATCAAACAATGTAATGTTGGATATATAACAAACACTTCATTCAGCATTTAGACATCCTAAGGTGTTTTGCTTTTTGAGACGGGATCTCATGTGGCCCACCAGGCTGGCTTTGAACTTGCTGTCTAACTCAGGCTTGGGGTTCTGATCCTCCTTCCTCCACCTCTCAGCCGGCCACACAACCATTGAGCAGCTTTCATTTATTAGCTGCTCACTTCAGAGATTAACTGCTCAAAATTCTAAGTTTCTGGATTTCTGCTGGTTTTTCTTTGTAGAGTACGTTATTCCTGTTTACTTGCAAGCTCCAATACAAAGCACTGAAAAAGCTAAATTTCATTGTTCCAGCTCTCTTCTTTCCAACAAGATGAACCAACTTCACTCTAGTGCTGTGGTTCTAAACCTTCCTTAGGACATGACCCTTCAGTATAGTTCCTCATGTTGTGGTGATTCCCATGCCATGACCCTTCAATACAGTTCCTCACACTGTGCTGATTCCCATGCCATGACCCTTCAATACAATTCCTCATGTTGTGGTGATTCCATGCCATGACCCTTCAATACAGTTCCTCACACTGTGCTGATTCCCATGCTATGACCCTTCAATACAGTTCCTCACGCTGTGCTGATTCCCATGCTATGACCCTTCAATGCAGTTCCTCATGTTGTGCTGATTCCCATGCCATGACCCTTCAATGCAGTTCCTCACGCTGTGGTGACCCCCAACCATAAAATTATTTTCATTGCTACTTCATAACTGTAATTTTTACTTCTGTTAAGGATCATAATGTAAATATCTAATATACAACCCTATGGAGATCGCAACACACAGATTGAGAACCCTTGTTCTAGCAGGTTTTTAAATTTTGTCTGTGGGAAGGCATTTAGACAGATGCACAGAAGTCACACCCTGGTTCCTTTTCCCCCACTTTGCAAAGGGACTCCGTAGTATTGAGTTAAATTTCATTTCCAAATGTTCCGCTACCCTTGAAAAAATAATGCTTCCTAAATGAAAATGCATTAAGCTGCATTTAAAAAGAGAATTATCTCTGCAGTAATGTCATGCTCTCAAAAAATATGTTGACTACAGATCTGCCTGGCAGTGCTTTGCCCGAGACTCTGGGTTCCTCCCGTCCTTCACTACGTCCTTCACTAAGGCAAATCTTTCTGTGATGTGCACATATACACACATGGATTCATTTATTCACAAACATTTATTATGCTGGGACCAAAGCATTTGCTGCATTTGATATCATTCAGGGAAGGCAAAGAAGCAGGAGACGTACTTGGGGACTTTCCTGTTCTGTTATTTTACCATCAATTCACACTTGACAACATTGTTCAATTATTTACATTCTTGCAAAATTTGGAAGTCCCCACACTGATTTTTCCCATAACCTAGTAAATACATAATTTAATTATCGTCATTGAGATGATAATACATGGGAAAGATTAAGCTACAATCCACACTGAAAATTTAGATTTTATAGAAAGATAAATTTTTTATTTTTCGAGAAAGATAAATTTCCTTATATGGTTGGGAAAAAAAACCATGCTCAAGCACACACACACACACACACACACGCATACGCACGCATGCACTTGTACACAAGCACATGTACTTACATATGCACATGCACACAAACATTAAACAAAATCATTGGCCGGTAGGTGACAGGGTAGGAGCACATCACGGTGACGGGGCAAGGGGACATGTTCACATTGGTTTGGAGCAGCAGATTCAGCAGGACTGAGTGCCCTTAGCTAATATCAGACTGAAGCAGGGATGCTGTAAGCTAAGAGTGCTTGGCTCAGTTGCGTTCTTTTGTTACAGAATCATAGCAAGCAGCACGAAGCCGTTTATAGTTCCCACCATTTTACGCTCTCAGTCCCAGCATTAAGTACATTTCACACTGTTTCGCAACCGTCATCACCATCCATCTCCATGACACTTTCACTGTGAAAAACTGAAACTCTGCACCCTTCAACACTAGCTCATCTTTACTCTCCCGCCAGCTCTGGCAACTGGCTCTCTACTTTCTGTCTCAAAGAATTTAGTTACTCTACGAACTTTATGTAACTGGAATCCTGCATGAGTGCCCTTTGTGACTAGCTTATTTTATTTCGTCTATATCCCCAAAGGTCATCTATATCATATAACACGTTAAGAATTTTCTTTTTGCCTGTAGTGGTAGTGTATGCATGTATAAATACATGTGTGTACTTGTGTGTGTGAGTGTGAGGAGGCCAGAGGTCAACATTAGGGGTCTCCCTCTTTTTCCACCTTGTTTGCTGAGATAAGGTCTGTCATTGAACATGCAGCTCACTGATTTGGCTAGGCTGGCCGGCCAGGGATCCCCAGGGGTCCTTCTATCTCTGCCTCTTCAGGAACGGGATAACAGAAGCATACTGCCATGCTTGGCTTTCTACATGGCTACTGGAGATTTAAGTCTTCATGCTTGAACAGCAAGCGCTTTACCAACTGCGCCTTCTCACCAGAACAGAAATTTCTACCTCTTCAAGGCTGAATTGTGTGTTGTAATGGATTCAATTGTTCAACCCCACTCAGTTCGTATGTTCATACCCCAACTGAAATGTCTGTATTCAGGACTTTGTGCAGATAATTCATGTTAAGTGAGGTCATAAAGATGGGGCCCTAATCTAACAGAACTTGTGTCCAGAAGATGATGAACACACTCAGGCTTTCTCTCTACACAACCACAGAGGAAAGGTCACATGACCATACAACAAGGAGGTGTCATCTATAAACCAGGAAGAGGGCCTCACCACATACCAACCCTTATAACATCTTGGTCTTCGACTTCTGTTCCCAAAATTGTGAAAAAACACTGTTTTGCAAAGTTACCTAGTTTGTGGTATTTTGTTACAGCATCTCTCACAAACTAATACGTACATTCTCTTTATTATTCACAAATGGATACTTGAGTTGCTTCTATACCTTTTGTCTTTTGTGAAAATGTTGCTGTGTTCTTGGGCATGCAAATGTCTGTTTATGTCCTTGCTTTCACTTTGGGAGTCTATCCTGAAATAGAATTAATGGATCTTACAGTATTTTTCTCAGGGCAATTTACCATTCTAATACCTCACCAGCAATGTCCCAGGTTGCAGGTTTGATCGTATCCATCTACCACTTACTAATTCCACACCATACCCCTTCTCAGCAATTCTCCCAACCCCATGTCTCTTCCTCCTCCTCTTCCTCCTTTTTTCTTCCTCCTCCTTTTTATAACCTACAGTGTCTCTTAGTGCTACTCATATGTGCATGGCTATGTGGCCATGCACTAGAGCATAGGCAACCTCTCAGTGGCCACACAGCACAAAGAAAGGTGACTCTCCCTCCCTCAGAAGACATCAATTACCTGTTGCTCCTCAGCTTGGGGTGGGTTCATGAGCCCCTCCCCTCCCCATGCTGGGAATTTGACTGGCTTAATCCTTTTAAGTTAAGCACAGCTATTGTGAGGCCTTGAGTACATTAGCCGTGTCAAATCCAGAAGAGAGCATTTCATAGCTCTCATCATCATCCTATAGCTTTTAAGTTATTCTCACCTCTTCTTCCTTGGATGGGAAGGTTGATATGTCCGTCGTGGTTAGCTTTGAATGCCAAATTTGCCAAAACTTAGAGTCACCTGAGAGGAAAGCCTCAGTGGAGGAATTGTCCAGATCAGGCGAGCCGGTTGGCATGTCTGGGGAATTGTAATGGTTGTTAAGTGAGGTGGGGAAGACCCACCCTGTATGTGGGAGGTGCCATAGCATGGACTGGGCCGTGAACTATGTAAGAGTCAAGACAGCTGAGTTTAAGCATCAAGCAAGGAGGGAAGTGTGGATTTGTTCCCCTTGCTCTTGACTCCGGATGTGACAAGTCTCTGCCTTGACTTCCGGAAGTAGTGGCTGTAACCCGGAATTGAAAACCCTTTCTTCCCTGAGCTGATTTTTTTTGGTCAAGACACTGTGTTACAGCAACAGGATGAAACCAGAACTGAGGTTGGCAGCAGGGAAGCCGGGTTGTTGTGATGAATTTAACCACATTATTTTCTGGAAGAATATGGAAACATTTTAGAACTTTGGGCTGGAAAAGCCATTGAGAGCTGTGGGCGGGACTTAATGACCTGTTCTTATAGAAGCTTGGGAGATGGGAAATGCTGACAGTGGAGGCCCAGATGGAGTTTCAGAAGGGAACGAGGACTTTGTCAACAGGACTAGGGAATATTCATGTGGAGTTTTGGCTTAGAGATCTGTTGTGTGCTTCTTATGCTGGAGGTGATGGTCGAAGAGACCAACATCACTGAAATTAAGCTTCCGTGATTCACCTGGACAAGAGGAAACTGTTTCTTCAGCGTAGGCACACAGAAGCAGTTACAGCAATACCCAAGGAGGCCAGGCTATACCTCAGCAGAGCTTGGACATGGAACAGTCACCTAAGCAATACTTGTTTGGAAGGCATGAGGCATGCAAGCCTGGGAGCGGGGGCAGGGGGTGGGGGGGAGGAGGTCATAGAGAGTAGCTGAGGATTGCTACCTTGTTGAATGATTGGAGGCCCTGAGAGGTCCTTGGTGAAGGGAAACCCCAGTTTGCATTGGAGACCCCACGATAGTGAAGATGCCAGGACTGGGGGTCCTCTACCAAGCAGAGCTGCAGGTATGAAATGGACCCTGACCTAAGAGGGAAACTCCGTGTTACTGATGGTAGAGCTGGAGAGGTGAGGCCACCCGAGTCCTTTGTGGCTCAGAAGATGAGTGCTACACTTTGGGCTTTGAATCACAGGGTTTGGTACTTACTCTGTTGGATTTCAGTTTTGCTTAATTGCAATAGTTGATGTGCTGTGCTCCATCCTTCCCTTTTTGGAGTAAGTATGTGACTTGCTTCTTATTTTATAGGAGTCCACAGTTAAAAGATTTTAGACTTTAAAGATGTTACGAGATTAACATGAGACCTTGGGGACAAGGGTGGAAAGTTACAGCTTAAAGTGGTGTGTCTGTTTGTGTGTCAGGCTGTCCAGGAGTGTATTATGCTGGTTAATTTTAAACTGTTAACTTATAACACCCTAGGATAACCTGGAAAGAAAGACTTGGCTGAGGAGTTATCTGGATTAGATTGGTTTATGTGCATGTGGGCGCGGGGGATTGTCTAGACTGTCAATTGACGTAAAAGGACTCAGCCCACTGTGGGTGGTGCAATTCCATCAGCTGGACTTTGAGGAAAGCTAGCTGAAAGAATGATTTCATTTGTCTTTCTCTGCTCATGACCGTGAATATGGCATGTCCAGCTGTCTCAGAATCCTGCTTCTGTGACTAACTAACCTTCCAAGATTGACTTGCAACCTGGAATTGTGAACAAAAACAACCGACTCCTCACTACAGTACTTTTCGTCAGGTTATTTTATCACAGCAATAAAACTAGTATAATGTCCCATTTTGGGCTGAGCACTCACAGTACTTATATTCTAAGTACTTTGACCAGGTGAGTTGCTTCCTCAACCATTGTCTTCTGCAAGAAAGAGTCTTTCTTGACCAGTGTTGACAGCAGCACAAATCTCTGGCTATAAAAACTGCTTACAAATGCCGGGCGGCGGTGGCGCACACCTTTAACCCCAGCACTCAGGAGGCACAGGCAGGTGGATCTCTGTGAGTTCGAGGCCAGCCTGGTCTACAAAGCAAGTTTCAGAACAGCCAGGGCTGTTACACAGAGAAACCCTGTCTCGAAAACCAAAAAAACAAAAATAAAATGCTTACGAAGTAGTGTGACATCATGTCCATTTAGAAAAATGACAATAATTTATCTCATGTTAGCTTAATTGTAGTCTTAATTGTAGGTCATAATTGTCCGGAAATAAATCTCTTTTAGATTTTCTAATGTAGTAAACGTGTTTTTTAGGTTGGTGCTAATTTTCTGATTTTCATCGGTATGTATTGTAAAGGCTGCCTTTTGCCTCTAATTTTATTAGAGTCTTCTGTCTCTTTCTGCTGATTAGTTTGGCTAAGGGTTATTCTATCACATTTATCTTTGCAAAGAACCAGCATTGGTTTATTAATTTGGGGGGGGGGGGTTGTAGCGTTTTGTTTTGTGTCCATTTCACTGATTTCTTCCCTGATCTTCACGATTTCTTTCCTGTGTTGATTTGAGATTTAGCCTGTTCCTTTTCCAGATCTACAAGGTGTATCATTAAATTATCTATTTGGGATCTCTCTGGTTTAAGCAGGCACTTGGAGCCATGAACTCCCCTCCTAGGACTTTGGCTGTATCCCAAGGGTTTGGTTTACTGTGCTTTCCTTTTTCATTTGATTCTAGGGACGTTTTTTATTTCCTCCTTGATGTCTTCACAGACCCATTCATTGTTCAGTCGTGTGTTATTTAGTCTCCTTGAGTTTGTGTCCTCTCCAGGGGTTCTCTTGTTGACTTTTAGCCTTATTTCATTGTGATTAGTTTACTCTGTGTCCTCAAACATGGTCTACTGAAGAGAAAGGTCTGTGGGCTGTAGAAAAGAATGTATATCTGCAGGGTTTGGATGGATCCTTCTGTTAGGTTAATTTTATCTCTGACATCAATAAATTAAAATTTTTGGAGTTTTTGTTTGTTTGTTTGTTTTGTTTTGTTTTGTTAGAATGGCCTGTCAATTGGGAATGGTGGGGTATTGAAGTCACCCACTCACTCCTATTGTGCTAGGGTTAACCTGTGACTTTACATTTAGAAGTTTTTGTTCTATTAAATCAAATGCTCCTGTGTTCAAGGCATATTTATTCAGAGTTCTAACATCCTCTTTGTGAGTTATTCCTTTAATCAGTAGGAAATGAGCTTCTTTTTTAAATTTTTTTTTATTTTATAATTAATTTAATTTTACATATCAGCCACGGATTCCCCTGTCCTCCCTCCTACCACCCCCCAGACTTCCCCCCAATCCACCCCCCATTCTCACCTCCTCCAAGGCAAGGTCTCCCCTGGGGAGTCAGCCCAGCCTGGTAGATTCAGTTGGGGCAGGTCAACAGTCCCCTCCTCCCTACACCAAGGCTGAGCAAAGTGTCTTAGCATAGGCCCTAGGTTCCAAAAAGCCAGCTCATGCACCAAGGACAGGTCCCAGTTCCACTGCCTGGGGGCCTCCTAAACAGTTCATGCTAATCAACTGTCTCACTTATCCAGAGGGCCTGATCCAGTTCCATGGGAGCTCCTTAGCTATTGGTTCACAGTTCATGTGTTTCCACTAGTTTGGCTATTTGTCCCAGAGCTTAGGGGAGTAGGATGTCCCAGCTGGATCAGGAACAGAGTGGGAGAACAAGGATAGAGATACCATGATAAATGAAGACCCCATGGGAATAGGAAGAAGCAGAGTGCTAGGGAGGTCCCCAGAAATCCACAAAGATACCTCCACTATAGACTACTGGCAATGGTCAAGAGAAAGCCGAGCTGACCTCCTCTGGTGATTGGATGGCCGAGCACCCTAACTGTCATGATAGAACTCTCATTCAGTGACTGATGGAAGCAGATGCAGAGATCCACAGCCAAGCCCCAGGTGGAGCTCCAGGAGTCCAATCGTCGAGAGGAGGGATTATATGAGCAAGAGATATCGAGACCATGATTGGTCTTCTTTATCTTTTCTCACTGGTTTTGCTTTGAAACCTATCTTTTCATATATTAGAACAGCGACACCTTTTGTTTTCTAAGTCCCTTTGCATGGGACATTTTCCCACTTTGGCCTTATAGTACTCTGTCTTCTGTGGTGAGCTGTGTTTCCCAGAAATGGCACATGGATGGTGCCTCCTTTTGAGTCTAGTCTCCTAGTCTGTGCCTTTTGACTGGAGAATTGAAACCATTGATAGTCAATTATTATTGAGAGATGTATATTGATTCCCGACTTTCTGTTAATTTTGCAGTATATGTTCCCCCTTTTGCTGAATTACTGTTCTAGTGCGGTTTATTCCTGCCTGGGGCCTTATAGATGGATTTGGTTTTCTCTTTAATAGGAAGGTTTCTTCATCTGTTTTCTGTAGAGTTGGCTCAGTGGTCAGAAAGCCCTTTATCTTATCATGAGAGGTTTTTATTTTTCCTCCAGTTGTAGCAGGTAGCTGCAGAGAGCCTTGCTCCGAATGACTCCGACAGTGTTGGACGGATGTGTGAAGCCAGTGCAGCGAAGAAACCATGACCACCTGTTTCAGACAAGCGGCCCCAGATCACCCGGGCCGCTTTTATTTATACAGTTTTGACAGTTTGCATGAACAGTTTTACAACCAAATTTGTTTCCTGAAGTTTCTAATAATGGTTACAACAATTGCCGGTTTCTTCCTGTACCTCATTCCCCTCTGTCCCCCAACCGTCCCACCTGTGACCATCGCCTGCTTGATTCCCAGCTCCACTGTTAGAAGTCTAAGCAGTGTTGCAGATCACAGAGGAAGTTTCCTCACTAGGCACACCTGCAGGTAGAACAGTGTGCCCACTTGGCAGCCTTTGTGGTTACAGCGTCACGCAGGGTGAGAGACAGTTTTGTCTCTAGTGGTTAATATTTACATCTGGGAGGGGCTGAGTTCTCATAGTCAGCTCACCAGCCAAAGCCAGATCAATCCATTCTACATTCTGTACTAGTCTATCTCTTCCAGGTTTTTCCGTTTATCTTATAGGCCGCGTACCTTGGAAACTTACTTCTAATAATTGGCACTGCTTATCCCTTGTTCTCATGTCCCCTTCTTCTCAACTTCCTATAGTATTGGCACAGCCGTTAGAAAGGAGGGCATTGTGGGTTTCTATGATTGTGCTTCATTCCCTGTTCCGAGACTGTTCCCATTAACTCCCGATATCATCTATTTATTAGCATTTCTCCTAGACTCTTGTGGTTAAAATCATTCTCTCCAGAACACTTGTGCAGATTTATAATATTATCATGAACTACTGCGAATACTTTCAGGCTAGTCATAGGGTGTGTTGGAAAAGCAACATCCTGTTCTTGAGAATCCTGAACTCATGGTCACACTTGAAACATCAAAGGCTTTAGGAGCTGAATCAGGCCCACTGTCTATTTTTAACAATATTCCCTCTGGATCACCCAGAGGAGAGTCATCAGAGGGATGTTTTTCACTTGTGATAGCTATTTTATCCATAGCTCTGAGAAAGCGAAACTAGAGGCAGCCAGCAATATGGTTTGTATAAGGAGAGCAAAGAGAGCAGGTAGCACGTAGGCACCTAGGGTCATGCCCAGAGTTATGCAGTGAACTATCCATCGGCTTTGCCAAAATGGGTCAGATTCTCCAGGGCCTTGCCATAAGGAGAACTTGTTTGTGCTATTCTCAGGCCTTGTCCCCCGAAGAATTCACACGGCTCCTGGCAGGTTACTTTTCTGGGTATAGATGTTCTGGGCTGGCAGATGTCTTCCAAGGGGCTTCCTGGATTTTGAACTTTTGGTTGACAGATCCCTTGTTATTCTGGTGGCTTTACCTTTGTAAGTGACTTGGCATTTCTATCTTGCCGCTTTCAGTATCCTTTCTTTGCTAAAAATTATTCCAGAGTCTGCAGCAGAGTCCTTACCTAGCACACATGAGACCGGAAATTCCATCCCCAGCTCTGAAACAGTCCGGGGTCTTAGGGTACTTGGTATAATCTCTATACTGTTCCTTGAGTAGTCTATTAGTTGGGAGAGCAACCACAGCTGCTTGGTAGTAGCACTATGCAGATTCAGACTAGCCAGTCAGTGACCGTGACCCTTTGGACTTCAATAACCATTGGAGGATAGACAACCAAGGATAGTATAGCATAGATTAAGATTTTAGTTATTAAGATTGGGAGTAGGAGGGGAGTATGGTGGATAAGGATAAAGACTAAGTATTAAGTCAACATTGAATGTTTTTAAAATGTGGATAAAGTATCCAGGAGAAGAAGGTTGGGACAATGTTGGGGGTCTGAAGATTTTAGCGACTGCTAAATGTCGGGAAGGTTATGATTAAGTTAAACAGAAGAGAGGATAAGGATGGGAGACAGAAGACGAGTTGGGAGGATGAGGAGAGAGTACATGGATGTGACTGAAGAGGACAGGTGTCTGTACAAGTTGACATTCTCATCAGCAGCCTCACCAGTGCCCGTGATCACCGTTTCCTTACGCCGGCCGTTCTGACTGGCTGAGATGCAGTCGAGAAGTCATTTCCATTTGTGTTGCCCTGAAGGCCGAGGGCGTTAAACACCTTTTCAAGTATTATTCGTCATTTGTATCGTTTCTTTTGACAGCTTTTATTCTATTCATTAGCGCATTTATTGATTGGATTTTCTTTTTCTTTCTATTGACGTTAGCCTTGGCAATTCTGTATGTATTCTAGAAATTAATACCTTGTCTAGGCCAGGTGGCGGTGGTGCACGCCTTTGATCCCAGCACCTGGGAAGCAGAGCTAGGCAGATCTCTGTGAGTTCGAGGCAGCCTGGTCTACAGAGCAAGATCCAGGATAGACACCGAAGCTATACAGAGAAATCCTGTCTTGAAAAACAAAAACAAAAACAAAAAAAAAATACCTTGTCTAAGGTGTAGTTAGCAAAGATTCCCCCCCCCCACACACACACCTGTTTCCTTTGGCTATTTCTTCACTGTGGTAATTATTTTCTTTGTTGTTGTGGAAGCATCTTAATTTCATGTTTATTCTATTTGTTAATTCTTGTGCTATTGGAGTCTTTTTCAGGTTTACACTAAAGTCTTTAGTCCACTTTGAATTGATTTTTGTGCAGTGAGAGACACAACTTTAATTTCATTCTACAAGTAGAATCCAGTTGAGAACAAAATTTTTTTTAATTTGTGTGTGTGTGTGCGCGTGTGCGTGTGCGTGTGTGTGTGCATGTGTGTGTGTGTGTTACTTCCTTCATCCCTGGAGCTGACACAACCACACAGCTCACAAGTGTCTTCACAGCTGAAACTCTGCTGATGCTCTGTGCTAAACAAGATATCTTCCAAAACTGTTCTTTGTATCATTTAAAATTTTGAATGTTTAAGGAACCATTTGGGGAAGATGTTTATCATCGTAAAATGCCTCAGTGAAAAAACAAATTTACTAACTCTGGTTTTTAGTAGTGTAACTCCAAATTCAATGAGTCCAAATGAACACTAAAGGCTCTACACTGAATTGTTCGTAAATTCCTAGCTCTGAATGCATTAACGCATGGGAATCTATAGTTCCAATACTTGGTTCCCATTAGCATTCTAAGCAATTTCTAGAATTATCTCCAGTTGCTGCGATGCCCTCCCTTTCCAGTTGAATCACAGAGAGTGACATTGCAGCAATGTCAAGTGGAAGTCAATGTTTAACTGGTGCTCCACCTGGACGTTCTGTTCTGCTTCCAAGCTTTGATGTTCAATAATTGATTAGAAGAGAAGGGAAGCAGTTGGCTTTGTCTTGTTCAATTGCGTTTTCAGTGATTTTATGCAGAGGGGCAGCACCTGCTGTTAGGACGATGGAAGGCACAAACCCAGGAGAAAGAAAAGTGTGAAGCTAGATGACAAATTGCAAAAGAATGTTATTATTTTGGGCGTTAGGATCCAAACAAACAAAGTAATAATGCAATAGGAATAAATATGGACTTTACACATAGAGCTAATTATCAATCCAAGTGGAAGGTAGGTAAGGACGATGCAATCAGTTGGTGTGGAGACAGCGGGGGACTATAAACTCAAGATGTGAAGAGGGCAGCGTGCTTGTGACAAATCTGAAAATCACAGCAGTCTGGGCTTGTCAAGAGACTGTCTGGATTGGACCCCAGTTTATTTAATGTGAGGTGTGTGTGTGTGTGTGTGTGTGTGTGTGTGTAGGTCAGAGGACAACTTAAGGGAGTCACATTTTTCCCTCTACTGTGTGGATTCTGGGGATTGACATCATTGTACCCTGTGCTATCTCCCTGGCCTTGAATGATTATACTTTAAGTAAGACATTAATAAATCAAAGAGCATCAGGAAGCCACTGAGTGGGCCAGGTGTGGCGGAGCGCATCTGTAGCCCTAGCACCTGGGAAGCCTAGGCAGAAGAATAACAGTTCAAAGATGGCCTGGACTATATAGCTGGACCCTGTCATTAAATAAATAAGTGACATCATAGTACCAAGCCTGAGACTCATATATATTAAATAAAGAACATCTGAAAGGAGGGGGGAAGTCTGATTTGTGGAAGAGCCTCCTGTGAGCCTTCCCAATATCTATAAGGTTGGGGGTGAGGGGAGAGGAGAGGGAAGAGAGAGAGAGAGAGAGAGAGAGAGAGAGAGAGAGAGAGAGAAGAGAGAGAGAAGAGAGGAGAAAAGAGTAGAGAGAGAGAAAGAGAGGAGGAAAGAAGAGATAGACAGAGACAGAATCAGAGAAAGGGGAAAGAGAGGGCAGAATTGGGGAGCAGGAGCATAAGTTCTCACTAGAATTCAGGCCAAATTGTGGCTGTTGTAGGAAGGCAGATTTTCTTAGCCCAATTCATTGAAGAAAAAAAAAGTGAATGTTCCCCAAACAGAAAATGCTTCTGCTATTGAGAATATCTTCACAGTTGGATGAATATGTGCTAGAGCAAGACCCCTACCAGAATAGAAGGCTGTGCCTTCGGACATCTTCAAGCTTCACCAAAAAAGCTCTCACAGCATGCTGGAAAATGTATTCTTCTCTGCCAATAGCCAAACGGTATAACTGAATTTAAGGCTGCATTCATGTAATTCACAAACCAACAAACAAAGAAACAACAAACCGAGAAGATTCACAAGGTCACCCAAACAGCAGGCATCTACTTTAATAGAGAAATTGTACCCATGGTGCTTTCTCCAGAAGTAAAAGAAATCATAATTAGTAGCTCCTGGCTCCCCCTTCCCAGCAAATAAAGCCTGGAAACACTAGAAGGGATATTTACTTTCCTGCTCCTAAGAGCAGTGGCTTGGTATCCTTTCCTTTCCTTTCCTTCCTTCCTTCCTTCCTTCCTTCCTTCCTTCCTTCCTTCCTTCCTTCCTTCCTACCTTCCTTTCTTTTACTTTTCTTTCTTTCTTTTTTTTGTGTGTGGTTTTTGTTGTTGTTGTTGCTGCTTGTTTGTTTGTTTGAGACAGGGTTTCTCTGTGTAGCTTTGGAGCCTGTCCTGGAACTCGGTCTGTAGACTAGGCTGGCCTCAAACTCACAGAGATCCACCTGACTGCCTCCTGAGTGCTGGGATTAGAGGCATGCACCACCACTGCCCAGCCAATTAAATTTATTTTTAGCAGAGACATAGAAACATAGAACTCTACACGATAATGTGAAACATGATATCTCAACACATATACACACTATATAGTGTTTAAATCAGGTTAAACATGCCAGTTTCCCTATTTCCTGTTTCTTTGTAGTAAGACATTAAGAAATCTCTCTTTTAGCTTTTTGAAATGTGCAGTGCATTAATATAAGTAGTCACCCTCTTGCTGCTAACTGCAACTTGTCCCCTTGGATTAACCTCTCCCCATGGCCCTGCCCCAACTACTCTCTCCAGCCTGTGGTAACCACCATTCCACTTTCAACTGCCGCGAGATCAAATGTTTTGGATTCTACATAAGAGCGACGTCATGGTAGCTTGTCTTGTGTCTGGCTTATTTCATGTAGCCTACCAACTCCAGTTCCATCTGCGATGGTGCTCATGACCAGAGTCCATCTCTGTGTGGCTGAACAGTACCTCAGTTCCTCGATTCATCAGATGATGGGCACTCACTCTGCTTTCACTTCCCAGCTTTTGTGCATGCCCTAAGGTGAACTAGGAAGCACGGGCATCTCTTTGGTTCTGGGAATATAGGAGCCACAACTTTAGAACCTGTAGTTAGAATCAGAAAAACAACACTAGTGTTGGTGAGCTAACTAATGCAGTAAAAAGTTCCTTGGGACTTCTGTCCCTTCAGAAGTAACTGCAATGGTGGCCGGCAGGGATTCTCAAACAACATCGTGCCCTTTTGGTGAGTTTCAAAGTGTCTGAGAAACACGAGGTGGAGCCTCATGCCCTTTTAATAAGTTCTTAAGATGATGCTTATGCTTTGGGTTGGGAGACCCACAAATTTGAGACCCATTAGTGAAGGGAACAAGTCAACGCGGTGCCGCCTAAGACACACGTTATAACCATGGCACTGTGGAGTATGGACCTGAGCCACGTGTGAGGCAACGTATTCCTGCTTTAGGGAGCCAATTATCCAGTGTCTCCTTCTGACGTGATACGCGGTGACATCACATGGATGATTTGAAATTGAGTAGAGTCAGGGTTGTTTTTTTTTTTTTTAATATCTAATTTTAGGGTGCTTCATGTAGATGTTTTGGTTTGGTTTTCGTTTTTTCTAAAAGTGGCATCTTGATCCAGGCATGGTGGCACACCCCTTTAATCCCAGTAACTCAAGAGGCACAGACAAACAGATCTCCGAGTTCCAGGCAAGCCTGGCCTACATAGTGAGTTCTATGCCAGCTGGGGCTCCATAGTAAAGTCCTGTCTTAAAGGGGGGGGGGCGGGAGTGGTGATAGTGTGCTTTTCTACCTAATAACATGCCTTGGGGTTCTTTCCCATGCTGGCCCATAGAGTCTTCTTTAACTGCTGCCAAGGCTCCAGCAGATATAGTATACTATGTTTTATTTCCTGTTTTTATCTTCATAAATTAGTTGAAAAAACTAACAAGTTTCATTAGGATATTTTATAAACGTTTATAATGTACTTTGGTCGTATTCACCCATCACCTCCTCTTGTCCCTCTCCTCAACACCCCCCCCCAGTCCCTTTACTGCTCTGAGGGTTGAATGTTGAAGACACAGCTTTTCCCCCCACAATAGCTGGTTTTAAACATTTACCAATCAACCACTGCTGTAGACTCAGAACAGAAAGAACATTCGAGATGACCTGATGTCTAACACAAAGGTTCTCTAATTCACTTCATTCATGCTTTAACGGAAGCATCTTGAGCGCTGGCCACATAACTATAGCAATACTTCTTCAGTGACAATGTGCTGAAAGGCTTGAAAAGAGCGGAATTTGGGAAATGAAGCATAGTCTTGGATTGAAGGAGATAATAAACCATGATTTCATATACTAAGTGCCTAAACTAAGAAATAGCCAACATTTTATAAATGTGCATTAAAATTGTACATGACAATGAGCATAGACCAGTGAGCCCCTAATGTATGTCCCAGCTCACCTTCACCTTCCTCACTGTGTAACAATACTGGCTGCTTTCTAATAGGCACTATTCTTAACTCTTTCCATGAGTTACTTCATTTAGAGCCTATAAAATTCTGTAAGATAGGCCTTTCTATCTCCATTTTATAGATAAAAATACTGAGTCACTGTAGCAGTTACTTGACCTTTAGCACCAATGTGAGGTTAGAACATCAGGTGCTCATGTTTCCGGATGACCTCACGCAAGTCCTAACACATCAATAGACGATGTTCTTAAGTACATGTACTGATAACACCTGTACTACTGTTATACAGTCACTATATTCTTAAATATATTTTAAGTGAAAGTTAGGGGGACACCCTGCTGGCGCCAGCACCTTCCCGGAATGGGACTAGGTCAACACTGGTATTTGGGGAAACACTGGACACTGGGTTAGCTGTGGTAAACCATGCTGAGCTGGCCAGTGCTAACACTTGTGTCCAGAGCTGCAACCTTCCACCTGCTCTCTCAGGGTAGGTGGACACTGCCAGGGCTTGTCTCTCTGACCTCCAGTTTCTATACTTTCACAAGGTTGACTCCCTGTGTTTGACACATTCTTCACTTATCTGTTATTATATTGTCAGTATGACGGCTCTAGAATTAAAACTTCCCTTTTTTTCTTAATTGGATGATGGACTCCACTACAATATTTCACATACATACATCAGTGTACTTTGCTCATATTTACCCCCTCCATTTCCATCACACCCCTGACTTCCTCTCCCTCAAATAAAAAATCCCCCTCTCCATACACACACACACACACACACACACACACACACACACACACACACACATTTGAATCTAGATTCTGTGTATGAAAGAAAATGTGACATTTGTCTTTGAGTCTTGCTTATTTCAGTTAGCATGATGACCTCCATCCATCTTCCTACAAATGATACCATTTCGTTCTTATGTACAGCTGAAGAAAACCCCACTGTAGATATGCCCCACATTTTTCTTTGTCCGTTTTTGTTAGTGTGTGCCTAGGCTGATTCCATAGCTTAGCTCTGTGGATGGAGCTCCAGCAAGCACGGATGTGCGAACATCCCTGTGGTGTGAGGACTTAAAATCCTTCAGGTGTGCTCATTCCCCGGAGTGGTACATCTGGGTATTCTGTTTTCTATATGGTTAGTTTTATTTTAATTTTTTGAAGGCCCACCGTTATATTTTTCATAATGGAAAAAGTTTCTGTCTTTGAGTAGTTTTTTTTGTACACTCATATTTGATCATGACTAGAAAAAACCCTGCCAATTCTACTGATCACCTCATAGCATTGTCCATAACTCACCATTCAAAGCCAAGACAGGAATGAAAATGGTATTAGGTTGAGTGAAAAACTAAAAACTCTCAAGAAGTCAGCATGAGCAGCGTATCCTGGGGGGAGTGTAATCTCACTTGAAAGGGATCCGACTGTGAGCCATTAGTGGCCGAACCCTGGTGGGGGGGGGTGCAGGTTTCAGGGAAGAGGAACAAGCAGAGTGCAAGGTCGTGTTGGCAGGGTGTGGCGCGTGTGTCCACAGCTTAAGCCACTGGTGGTTCCCCTGCAGAAATGTGGGGGGCTCACATTCGTCGTGTCTTGTGAATGGACCTTCTGTACTGCCCTGTCTGATTGCTCAGGCAGCCACATGTGCGCCCTCTCACTAATGGCATTACAACGTGTTTGCTAAATCCTAACGAGCCCCGGGTATAATTATCCACCAGCTTTATGCATCACAGTATTTCACACATTTCTAGACTGTAGACTAGCACTGTTCAATAGAAATACAGTGGGAACCACACAGAGACAATAAAAAAAAATAATGAACCACATTCTAAAGTTCTTTATGTATTTTTATGTGTATGTGTGTATGCATGCCTTCACGTATGACTGCGTACCACGTGCATGTCTGGTCCCCATAAAGGCCGGAAGAAGCAGTTGGATCCCCTAGGACTGAAGTCAAAAATGGTTGTGAGCTGCCATGTGGATGCTGGGAATCAAATCCCAGTGTTCTGGGAATCAAGCAGCCAGTGCCTTAACCACCAAACCACCTCTCTAGCTCCATGACCTACATTAAAAACAAAACAACCAACTATAATAATGTATTTAATCCAGTATTTCCAAAATGTTATCATTCCATTAATTGCGACTCTGGTAATGGACACTTTACAGCCTTTCTTCGGGACTCTTTAAAATGGGGCGCCCTTTTGCTTACCGCTTATCTCTCATACATAGGCAGTCACACATGGCTAGTCACTCCTTCATTGGCAAGGGCAGCTAGACATTTGTTAAATAAGGCTTGGGCTAATGCTAGCTTGAAGCATCCAAAGAGCCAAACAACCCAGTTGATGGGTTTTTAAGCAAGTTTCTAGCAGCCTTAATTAAACATTCTTGACCTAGTAGCTTCAATTAGCTATGATAGAGTGCCTAGACGCTTTTTAGGTTTTTTCTTTTCGCTGGGCTGGGTATAAATTTAGGCCCTTGTGCATGCTAGGCAAGAACTGTACCACTGAAGTACATCGCCAGCCCTCTTTCCCCATTTTATCTGGAGACAGTCTCACTGAATTTCCTAGGCTGGTCTTGAATGCACTCTGAACCCTTGTCAGACTTAGAGTTTGGTCTTTCTACCTCACTCTCCTGAATCCATCTTAAAAGTTTGCTGTGCATAGATAAGAATACATTTGGGCTGGGGTCTATACAGTTCAGGCCATAGCATGTGGAAAGCCCTGGGTTCCATCCCAAGGACTGCAAAAACAAAACAAAAGAAATTATTAAAGTTGTGATATAGGGGGCTGGAGAGATGATTCAGAGGTTAGGCATACTGGCTGCTCTTCCAGAGGTCCTGAGTTCAAGTCCCGGAACCACATGGTGGCTCACAACCACCTGTAATGAGATCTGGTGCCCTCTTCTGGAGTGCAGGCATACATGCAGGCAGAACACTGTATACATAACAAATAAATCTTTCTTTAAAAGTTGTGATATAGCTACAAAACAGCAGCTAGACAGAGGCCAGAATTTCAATGGTCTGAAATGTGATCATGTCTGCTGGGCTAGGGATCTTGGGATTCTAAGTTATTTTGGTATTTAATGAATTAAAAGCAAAACAAATCTAGAGTAGGTTCAGATCATCTCTGAATCCCCTTTTGGTACCCAACATCTTCTATTTTATTCTAAGTTAAAATATTTCTGCGCTATCAGCAGTCTTAAAAACGTTGTTAGTTTTTGGCTAGCAGGTTCTGGGGAATGGTGGATTAGACTATAGCTCTGGCCACTTAGGCTGGGTGGCTAGCATTTCTAATAGCTGCATTTTATTAGAATGGCTGGAAGATACGTAACAGGACATCAGTGCATTAGGCACCCACCATATGCCGGGGATAGGTGTAAACAACGTACATAGACTAGCAATGATACCTTGCTTAATGTTGACAACAAACACGGGAAGTTGTTAGCATAGTTTTGGTTTTCGGATGCAGAGACCAAGCCCCAGCGACTGCATCTTGAAGCAGGTTGTGAGCCTGTTGTGAGGCAGAGTTCAGATGAGGTGTGGCCCACTTTCCTCCCCATCATGATGCCGTCAATGGAGCAAAACAAATGAAAAGGGAAATGGTTTGCTGAGAAACACTGGGGGAAAGGGCAGAGCGTGAATTACACATTGAGGGTGATATAAATGCAGGCAGAAATAAAATGCCTCACAGTTCCCTTCGCCAGCAGAGACGAGAGGAAAATTGAAGAGCCATCAAAGGCAATGGTTCCCTGCAGTGACCATAAATATAGGCTTCTGCAGAAGGTGGAATTTTAAAGGAAGAGTGGAAATTGACAAAGTGGGAAAGAGAAAATGTGTAGATGTGACAGATGAGAATGATGGAGAACAGAGGACAGAGAAGTGACCGTAATGCAGGTGGCCATTAGGGGAGTGATACAGTCCACAGTCAGAAATACACTATTCAGGGATCCAGCCAGTGTGTGTGGGGTGTGTGTGTGTGTGTGTGTGTGTGTGTGTGCGCACACGCGTGCGCGAGAGCTAAAATATATCACTGAAGGAAATGTACAATTCTAGTTCAGATACAAGGATCCAGCAAGCAAAGAGAGAGAGACAGAGAGAGAGCACTAATATGTGTCGCTGAAGCAAATGTACATTGCTAGTCCAGATACAGGGATCCAGCAAGCAGGCACAGTGTGTGTGTGTGTGTGTGTGTGTGTGTGTGTACCTGTGTGTGTGCCTGTGTGTGCATGCCCATGTGCAAGTCAATATGTATTGCTGACTCAAATATACAATGTTCTGTGGAGAAAGTAGAGTCTTTTACAAATGATGCTAAACCTACATACAAATAAAAAAAAATGAACTTAAATCTGTGTCTTTCACTATATATTAAAAAAATTACTTGGAATGTGTCACATGCAAGAGAACTGACCTGTGTATTGACCTATACATAAACCTACAGCCAAGGCCAGGTGTGGTAACATACACCTGCAGTTCCAGCACTCTGGAAGTCAAGACAAGAGAGCCATAAGTTGGAGGCCAGCCTAGGCTACATAGCTGCCTCAAAAACTCAAAAACAACAACAGACATTAAACTCTAAAATTATGAAATTTCTAGGAGGGAATCTTTGTAACCTAGGGTTAGGCAAAGGTTTTTAAGATGTAGCATCTAATATAATATTCACTAAACAAGTATTCATACACTGGACTTGGTAAAATTTAAAGCTCCTTTTCTGCATAAGAGAGTGTTAAAAGGAAGAAAATGAAAGTACAGAACAGAAGAAACTACTTTCAAAGTACCTAGTGAAAGACTAGCATTCCGACTCTATCAGGAGCCCTCAAAGCTCTTGGTCGAAATGCTGTAACATAGTGAAATCCATCTTGGGGCAAACATGAGGCCACCCCACCTCAGCCTTCCAGCTGAGGAAGCTCAGCCAGGCTCCATCTCTGCATGCACAAAAGGAGAAGGTGCCACAAAGGGACAATAGAAAGATCAGCTCTGTGAAGTCAGCCTTTAGCTGCCAAGCTAATGCAAAGAGGAGGTCTGCCTGTTTTGGCCATTGACATTGTTTATTCCATCATTCAAAAGACTGAGAAACGCCACTTACTGTCTAAATTACCCTCTCTCATTGAAGTCACTCACCACCATCTAGAAACCAACAAGCCTTTCTCTCCACGGGCATTGTTTACCCTGGGACTCAAGGAGAGAATTGCCATATTTTTTTTCCAGGCTAATTAGTGCCATTTTAATAAACTATACTTTTAACTTGCCGGTGATCCTCTTTAGGTCAAAGTCTACATTTACAGTGGTAGATTTCTGTTTTTCTCATTGAAGCCAGGCTTACATTAAGTCAACAATACTCTCACTGCCCCAGCAGCACAGAGTGCAGAGCCTGCAAGGCCCTTTGCAGACGCTGCACAGCCTGAGCTGACTTCTCTTTGACTGGGTGGTAACTGTAGGTCTTCCTCTGAGCATGAAGGAGTATCACACACCCACTGTCTCCGTGGCTTCCAGTTCTTACCTGATGGGACTCTTTCCAATGGGCAATTTGTTACATCATCCCTTTTATTTTTCCACTTTTCTCCACTGGCAAGTTTATTTCAAATTGCATTTTCTCATTGGCCATATTCACAACCCTAATAAGAAAATCGAAACCAATTGTCACAGAGTCAAATGAAGGCTGGAGAGATGGCTCAGCAGTTAAGAACATGCCCTTGTCTTGCAGAGGACCCTGACTTAGGTTCCCAGCTCCTGTATCAGCTGCCTTATAACCTCCTGTAACTCCAGCTCCAGGGGATCTGATGCCCTCTTCTGGCCTCCAAGGGCACCAGCACTCACATGCATATACCCATACACAGATACATATACTTATAAATAAAAATAAAATAAATCTGCTGGGCACTGTGGCACATGTCTTTAACTAAGGAGGCAGAGACAGATGGGTCTCTGTGAGTTCAAGTTCAGCCTGATCTACACAGCAAGTTTCAGGAGAGTCAGGGCTATGCAGAGAGACCGGGTCTCAAAAAATATCCAATACAAACAAACAAGCAATTGAAAAGATAGTAAATCTAAAACAAAACAAAACAAACAAACAAAAAGCCCCGCAAAGTCAAATGAGCTGGATCCTGATTAGAAAGCAAGATAAAGATAGAAAGTTCTACAGTCAGACTCCTTATTCTCATTATTGAGAATAATGAAAAGTGTAGCCTTCAGCTAGATGTGAGGCTCCATGGCAGAATGAGTTCTTAGTGTATGTCTGAGGTTTAATCTTCATAACAACAAACAGCAAAAATGATTTAAAAATACAGATTTGCAAAAATGGACTCGTTTGTCAGACTGCAAAACTGTATTGAAATGAAATACCTATCTTTTCAGTGATAGCACTGACTCTTTTAAAAATCTTGCTAACTAAAATATGCCTAGAGGAGGCAGGGAACAAAAGTAAACAGGATGATTCCTTTAGATCAGGGGTGAGGAAACGATGGCTTTATGTGGGCCAAATCTAGTTCACTGTTGTTGTGTAGCTAAAGGTGATCTTTCAGCTCACAGAATATTGTAGGAGAAAGGACAGGAAGAATGTAAGAGCCAGAGGAAGATGGGTAGTGGTGTGGGACCTAGCATCCAGGCATGAGATGACCACCTCACTCTTGAGCTCACAGCAGCTGTGGTTACCTGCATAAGACCTGAATAAGATTGGGCCCATCAATATCCTGCCATGGAGACAGGAATGCATGAGGCTCCACCCCTCCCTGAAGATGTATATGCAGAAGAGAGGCATTTTCTTCAGTGGTGTGGCCTCTGGTAAGGTGGCCCTGCTCCCTAAACAAACCCTCCCATATACTAGGGTGAGCACCCTAGTAGAACCCATTGGGTCACAAAAAATGAAGAAGAAGAAGAAGAAGAAGAAGAAGAAGAAGAAGAAGAAGAAGAAGAAGAAGAAGAAGAAGAAGAAGAAGAAGAAGAAGAAGAAGAAGAAGAAAGCCACAAAAGTGGAAGGGAGCTAGCTCAGAAGAGGAAAGAGATTAGCAGGGATGTGAGAGCAATGAGGGATGGGGAGAATGAATATGGTCCAAATTCATTATGTATATATAAAATGACATACTGAAACCCTTATGATTGTCTTCATTCGGGTGACTATTGCTGTGATGAAGCATCAAGACGAAAGCATCTTGGGGAGGAAAGGGTTTGTTTGGCTTACACTTCCATATCATTGTTTACCACTGAAGGAAGTCAGGACAGGAACGCAAACAGATTAGAAACCTGGAGGCGAGAGCTGATGCAGAGGCCACGGAGGAGTGCTGCTTACTGGCTTCCTTCCCATGGCTTGCTTAGGCTGCTCTCCTATAGCACCCAGAACCACCAGCCCAGGGGATGGCCCCACCCACAATGGGCAGGGCCCTCTGCATCAATTGCTAACTAAGAAAATGCCCTACGGGCTTGCCCACAGCCTGATCTAATGGAAATGTTTTCTTATTGAGGTTCCCTCCTCTCAAATGATCAGCTCCTGTCAAGTTGACACAACACAATCCAGCACAATGATGTATAATTGATAAGTACTAATGCACACATTTTAACATTATTCTGAGAGACCATGTCCCCACCCTTGGCAGCAACTGCCGCTCCTGCAGACCCCCGCCACGGTCAGAGGCGTTTCTGTTTGCCACAGAAAATACTGCGAGCAAGGGGTGGTTGAGTGTTTAACCCTACACGAGACACGTGTGTCACCCTCTCTAAGGCTCAGGGAACACAGAGGGAGAGGTGACAGGAACAATAGAAGAAGAAGTGCTGGGGAGTGATGTCTTCCAGACATGACTTTGACATTGCATGCATGACTCACAGAAACTATGACTACCTCACAAGACCTGCACGAGGCTGGGCCCTTCAGCATTCCATCATGGATGGGAGAGGGACGTTTGAGGCCCCACCCGTCCCTGGGGAGGGACTGGCAGTGGATTGTTGAGGGAGGGAGAATATTTTTTTTTTCCAGTGGTGTGGCTGTGAGAGTCAGTGTTCCAGTTAAATAACCCCGCATTTACACACACACACACACACACACACACACACACACACACACACACACACACGATAGGAAAGGAGACGGGCTAGTTGAGAAAAAGAAGGAGTTAAGTGGAATGAATTGGGGTCAAAAGAAAGTAATGAGGGGGAATACGGTCATATAGGCTTTGTACGTGAATAAAATGGCTGAAGAATGCTCTCACTTTGTGATTTGAGAAACAAAAGGATAATGTTTGGTGATACACATAAGATCCGTGATCCACAGAGATGATTCTGATTCAGGGGCAGAGCCTGTGGCTTCCGTCTCCAGCATCAGCATGTCCGTGTTCTGATCACTTCGTCATGCACGACTGCTCTGGACCTCTAGTGGCATAGGAGTGGTCTAGCCTGCAAGCCTGAAATGGTTGCTCTCTAGGCCTCTCTGCTTCACACACACACACACACACACACACACACACACACACACACACACACACACACACACAGTGTGCCCATCGAGGAACACTAGCGATTGCTCTCCATTGAGTTCTACGAAGAGGGAGGATTGATTCCTTCATATTCTTTCAGTATAAAGCTGTGTCCTGGAGCATAATAGTACAACCAGCAACCTAACTATAACATACCAACAAAGAACCAAATGGGCATGGTACCGACGTCATCTAACTTTGTGCATTTGTGGAAGGTGATGGTTAAGGAGGCAGCAGAGTCTGTTCATGTGCGTCAAGTATCTTTCCCTCTGTGCCTTGTAGCTGACAGTCTAGAGGCCAGTGCTCCACCCCCCACTGCTAGATAACCTGATTGTAGTCGAGTGTCTGCCTTTACCTCACAGGCCTCAGGGTTAATCCTGATTCACACCAGGCCTGTCATCAAGATTCCCATGTTCTTGCCTGTGCTTGCTTTTAGAAAGAGATGAATAACTCATCTGTGGTGAAGACAATAGAGAGGAATTTATCTGGAATTTTCTAGAAAGGATGTCCTTGCTGATTGAGAACAGACACAGGACTAGGTGTGGCTCGGGTAGAGCATGTTGGTACTGAAGAACCAGCCTGCCTCCATCTTAGGCTTAAAAGCCACCTTATAACAAAGACCAACTAGGTTCATTCCTGTTTGATTAAACCTCTGTTTCTCAAGGATTGGACTACATCTCTCCTGTAACTTTAACTACAAATGGTTCTGTACAACCTGTTCCAGGAATGGCAATCATGTCTTTGCTTCAAAAAGTTATTTATAACCATCTTGCAACCCTACCTTTGTTTCAAAAGGTTAGATGATGACCTGTGACTACCTTGTTATGCCCACCTTGCAGCCATGTCTTTGTCTCAGGAGGTCATTAGGATGAACTTGTTTATTCTGCTCCTGTAGCCTTACCTATTGCCTGCCGAATCCCCCATTTGGAAACCCCCTACCCCTGGGCTATTAACACCTTGTCTTCCTCACACCTCAAACGCCACCTTAGGGGGAGACAGCCCATATACATGAATTTAAAAAGCTTGCTTCCATGAATTGCTTGCTTGAATTAATTTGGCCATGATGCTTTGGGTTGGTGGTCTTCCTCTTCCCATCTTTGGGATTAACAATAGTAAATAATGTCCTTGTGATGGTGAGAGGTCCTGCCCTGAGTGTAGCCTGACATCAAGGCCACTTTCATCTTTTCTGAAGGGCAGAGAGCATGTCCAATAGGATGCAACATGGTCTTTTCACGGAAAGCCAGAAAAACAGTCATACTATATCAAATTTTGCTCACATTGACCCAGACCAGGCACGTAGTAAGGAGTTCTCAATGCTACTTGAAAGAGGCTTGAGTGTCACATGGCATCTCTGATACTTTGTACTCAGAGTTCCAACCTCGATTCTGTACCTGCTCACCACATTGGCTCTCCTATGAGCACATGAGGTCACCGAAGCACTTTGACCTTTAGCTGCTTAGCCTCAGGATCCTCAAGAAGGTTCATTGTTTGAGAGAACTCTAGTGCACAGCAAAACATTTCTGCCCGACATTTGCTTGTCCGCTTTGAAAAGCTGGTCACTGTTAGCATGCATCGTTGTGTCCGTTAGGGTTCATTTCACATTCCACTGCCACCTTCCCTTCTGCCCCTTGCTTTGGCTGGATACACGTCTGCAATTCCCATTTATGCCCACATTGTCATTTGATTATTAGAATTCTCATTTCCACATTCCTCCACATTTCTTTTCATTTATTCCTGGGGTATGGTTCATTGTGGTCCTGGCCTCCCGAGGCCATCTGACACAAGGACAGGCATTTCCCGTGAGCTCTCCTCCTTCCCCTCTTCTTTAAAACCAAGTGTCTTCTTCGTTGCACAGACTTTCCTCAGAACATTTCCTTTTTGTTTCAGGACTTAAAATAACCCATCTTTAGGAAGATGGCTGCCACATGAAAAACGCTTTCATCTAGTTTTTCTTTTATCTGAAAATACCTTTTATTTTCCTTAATCTGTCAAAAAAGCAGTATAGCTGGGTATAGAATAGTTCTTTCCTTAAGAGAATACAAGTAAAAAGTGGCTCTGCTTCCTTCTGGTTTGTGGTTGCAGATGAGAATCTTGTCATTTGAACTGCCATTCCTCACATAAAGAACAGGGTTAGAGTACAGCATGCCCATCCTCACAGGGAGTCCCCCCAGCACTTTGGAAGAACAGTCCTGAGAACAATAGGGGATGCTGCCCACCTCCCTAAGTGTAGCTGAGATACGGAGAAGGATCTCAAGTCGTATCTAGGACTCCATCGTTAACTGAAAAGGAGACGATTACAGAGAAGCATCCTGATTTGTCTCCCTTGTGAAGGAAAGAACAGCCTCTCATCGACCTCACATGGAGCTGCAGTGTGGGACTGTGAGGTGGAGCAAAAGCACTCAGCATCCCAGGGAGAGAGAGTGGACAGGGCTCAAGGACAGGCAGGTTTCAGAGCAGGAAAATGTCCAGGACGTGGGTAGTCCAGGAGTGTAGATAAAATGCTTATTTGGAAAAAAAGAAACAGGTCCATTTCTAGCAGTTACTATTGACTATGATTTCCTTGAATAGCAGCTGCTGTTCTAAGACCTTAGAAACATCTCCACATTTAACATTTCTCAAAACACTTCTGGGACATTTCCAGTTGTGTGTGTGTGTGTGTGTGTGTGTGTGTGTGTGTGTGTGTGATTTTTTTTTCAGTGTTGAGGTTTGAAGCACGAGACCAATACAGATTAGGTAAAGACTCTATCTCTGAGCTACATTTCTACAGGTGTTGATTTTACACCTACCAGTCTAAGCTCGGACTTGTTAGAACTGGTTGGATTGCATTCTTGTCTTTCTGACTCCAAAGCCAGTTCTCTGGATGCATTTAATGGTATGGCCCCATCTTCTTGCTTTGGAAAAGCACTACGATCCACAATCAGTTGGGGTAGAAGAGTCTCTAACAACTTTCTCTTTGGATAGCACCTTGTGTTGCCTCATGCGTTAGTTTCAGGTAGGAGTTCTCAGCTGTGACTGCTGCCACTTGGGGCCAGCTGACTCTCTGCTGGGGGAAGGATGCCCTGTGCACTGTAGCACACTTTGCAGACTCCTGGTCTCTCCCCACTGGACCACAGCAGCATCCCTGACTCACTTGTAACAGCTCCAAAATGTCTCCAAATGTTATTGAGGACCCTTAAAGAACTAATTCACTCCACTTGCTAACTCCCAAATCTAGAGTTATAGAAATCATGTGCTATATATTTTAAAAATATGAAGTTGTAGAATATTTAAAGGTCATAATACTTTTAAAATAAACCTGTGGCATCTAGCGAACAGTCTATGGTAGTTACTTAATTAGCCAAGTTTGAGGTGGGTGCAAGCAGCCTCTCTGGAAGGTATGGACCACCACTGCCATTCCAGGAGATACTTGGCAAAGTGGTATTCTAAGAGTGTACATAGGCTGACAAGTGCTTATATTATTAATTCAACCATACAAAATAAGATTCACTGCATATAACTTGTTTTCACACATTTCAGAACACAATTTCAACATCTAAAGCTATGTGAGCTGGGTGTGGTGGCCCATGCCTTTAATCCCAGTACTTGGGAGGCAGAGGCAGGCAGCTCTCTATGAGTTCAATACCAGCCTAGTCTACATAGGAGTTCCAGGTAATCCAGGGCCACATAATGAGACCCTGTCTCAGATAAAAGGGGGAGAGAGGAAGAAGGTTGTGTGTTTTTAAAGGGTGAATAATGTGCAGTGTATGAATGATATCTCACAAAAGCTATGATTATAAATATATGAACACATGAATGCATGTAATCAGAAACATTCTTTTGACTTTACCCTTTGGTTCCTTACCGCGAGTCCAGAATAGGAAAACTTAAGGCGGTTCTTGAAACTGGATTATTCATTACACACTTAAAGAAGTGCTTATCTTCTTGTGATATGAGTTTATGTCCAGTTTTGATGGAGTTCAGAACACTGTGCTGGCCATTAAGCATGATCAGAGATACAGCTGGGCATGGTAACCCGCCTATGGTCCCAGTTAGCTGAGAGGCTGAAGCCAGATGGTCACATGAACCCAAGAGTCGGAAGCCAGCCTGTACTGGACCAGTGTCAGCCGGTCATCTTCACTTTATGATCTCCCTTCTCTGTGTATCAGGAGCCCTGCTGACCAGTCATTTCTATGGGCTAGGCAGGTTCTCTCACCCTCCTGAGACTCACAGTTAAAGCCTCTGAGGTAATGAATGTTCCAGCAAGAGGATGTCTCCCAAATGGATTGAAAGCGAGGGAAGGAGCCAGCATAGTGGGGTTCGTACGTGTGCATCTGTCTTCCCATCTTCAGAGCCTAAGCGTCAGGCACTCCTCTGCAGGAAATGACTGGTGGCTCAGCGGTTGTCAGGCTGTACAGACAGTGATACAGACGGGAGGCGGCAGAGGCTGGCTCACGGTTATCACACAGAAGCGCTGTTCTCAGTTGATGACATCTGCTCCAGACCATCAAAGGAAAGGCTACCTATGCATGCCAGTATGGGAGCCAAGCTTCCTGTTGCCCATCCTGCATAACAGCTCCCCTAGGAATTGGCTTCTGTCCTGCAGCTGTGGTAGGCTGAACACAGGCTCCCTGAGTTGTGACTGTTCCCTGCTCTCCATGATGGTCTGGGTTCTTCCTAAAGATGGCACCTGGCCACAGCCATCTGAGCCTGTGGAACTTCTCTGCTGGTGACCCGTTCAACAGAGGAAGTCGCTGTTTCTGCAAGATTGATGTCTTAGTTAGGGTTTCTATTGCTGTGAAGAGACACCATGGCCACAGCAATTCTTACACAGGAAAACATTTAAGGGGGGGGGGGGGCTGGCTTATAGTTCAGAGGTTTAGTCCATACTTGTCATGGTGGAAAGAATGGCAGCATGCAGGCAGCCATGGTATTGGAGAAGGAGCTGAGAGTTCTACATCTTGATCCACCGGCAGCAGAAGGAGACTGTGTGTCTGTCATACTGGGCATAACTTGAGCATATACGACCTCAAAGTCCACCTCCACAGTGTCACTCTTCCTCCAACAAGGCCATGCCTGTTCCAACAAGACCACACCTCCTAATAATGCCATCCCAATGGGTCAAGCATTCAAACACATGAGTCTATGGGGGCCATGCCTATTCACACCACCACAATATGTAACCGGAATTGGGGAGGGGGGGGCAGCAGCTTGTCCTCTGGATAGAAAAGCCAGCCGCCAGGCCAGCCTCGTTTCACAGGGGCCACCGGCTTATCTTTGGCATAAGCTTCTGCCTCCTCTTCCCCTGCTGGGTGCCTCCAGCTACCTTTCTTCTTTTCTGTGCTCCTCCTTCTGTTGCTCTGCAATCTCCAGCTGTCCTATTGCCTCCTTTTGGGACTTTCCAAGGCTCTCTCTTCCTCTGAAACAGTGTCTGTTTTCATTTGACTTGCCACTCTTCCTCCTCGGTGTCACAGAAGCCAACTTCTAGTCTGAAAATTTACCCAGAAGTCAAGAACGGCTTTGCTTTCTTTTAAGTGGTTGTGAGAAAATGGAAAATAGTATTTCATAGCAAATGAAATTTATGTACAACTACAATCTTGTTGCCTTAAAAATTTTAGATCCCATGGCTTTTTAATCTAGTCTAGGATATAAATGACACCAAACTAATTTATTTAAGTTTCTGCATGCCAGCATGCTTTTTTACAATTGTTTAATCTGATAAAGTTTGACAATAGTCATGTTGATTATTTCCTTAGGAAGTTGGTGAAATCAGAAGGAAAAAAATATTTCACCAAAACCATTTAATGAGTATGCTTTTTATATCAAAAGTTTCTTGTGGGTGTAGAGAGATGGCTCAGCAGTTAAGAGCACTTGCTGCCCTTACAGAGTACCTGGGTTCAATTCCCCAAACCTACATGATGATTCACAACCATCTCTGTAACTCCAGTTCCAGGGCATCTTTCTTCTGGCCTCCCAGAGCATCTGGCATGAATGTGATACACATACATACATGCAGTTAAGACTCTTATACACATAAAATAAAAATAAATAAAACTTTAGAAAAGAAAAAGAAAAAAACTTTGATCTCCAAAAATAAAGATCTTAAATAAATTTAAGATTAATGTAAATAAAAAAACATAAAGCAATAAACTTCCTAAAATAGTGAGTTTACAAAATAATGCAGAAGAATGCAGGGTGTAATCTGTAATATATGTTCACTGAGAAAAAGCTCAGAAACATGACAACCCTTTATGAAACACTGTAACAACCCCTTTACTTAATTTATCTTTGGTTATTTCATAAATGTCTCAGGAGAAATTAGACACTTTGTAAAGACACTTTTTTTTAAAAAGAAAACAAGAGAAGGGCCAGCTCAGTGACTAAGAGTGTTTGCTACTCTCCCAGAGGACCTGCGTTTGGTTCCCAGCACCCACCCTGTAACTCTAGCCCTAAGGAATCCAACATCCTCCTCTGGACTCCATGAGCACCTGAACATGGATGGCACACACACATAAATACAAATAAAATAAATAATCATGCAGTGCATTATACAGCATCACTGTTTGAATTCAGAATAAACTCAAATGTATTAAAGACATAACGGTAGGAAAAAGAATAAAAGAAAATAAGTGTATTTCTTTTGGTCCCTCTTCCAACCCTTTTTCCTGTGTTGACCTCCTGGAATTTGGGTTGGGTGAGTGGATGCTGATTAGACTTTCCAGGTCCTAGAAGGGACTGTCCTATCACCAGCTCTGTGACTTTGTTACTGGGAACTGGTCTCAGCTGTTCCTATTTCACATGCTTGTTGGTGGAACAGGCAACTCATGAGATGCCAAGCCTCCCTGCAGGTGCATTAGGCACACTGCAAGGGCATCATGAGCAAAGCAGGGTTTTTCTTATTAAAATACTGCCATGAGTAAGAATCCAGAGACAGCCAGGTTGCTCATACTTCAGCAATTTTTTTGCATTGCTGTCCCAACCACCTTCTCCACAATCTATTTGGCATGAATGGATGAACAAGTTGTACATTGTGTAGCTCTGCTCACCTCCAGATTCTACTACGAGAGCTGAGAGCACCATATTGAGTGCTGTGGGATGTCTTTCTGTAGGCTATGAATATGTGCTGCTCCCATTGGCTAATAAATAAAGTTGTTTGGGCCTATGGCAAGAAGGCTTACAGCCAGGTGGGAAATCCTGAGAGAGAGAGAGAGAGAGAGAGAGAGAGAGAGAGACAGAGACAGAGAGAGACAGAGAGAGACAGACAGAGAGAGAGAGACAGAGAGAGAGAGAGAGAGAGAGAGAGAGAGAGAGAGAGAGAGAGAAGGAGAGAGGAGAGAGAGGGGAGAGGGGAGAGGGGAGAGGGAGGAAGGAGAGTGGGGAGAGGGAAGAGGGGGAGAGAGAGAAGAAAAATGAAGTCAGGGGAGACACAATCCAGCCACCCAAGAAGGAAGATGATGTGAAAGTACCAGTAAGCCACGAAGACACATGGCAAGACATAGATGAATAGGAATGAGTTGAATTAAGTTGAAAGAGCTAGCTAATATAAGCAGGAGCCATAGGCCATACAGTTTGTAATGAATATAAGCCTCTGTGTAATTATTTTACAAGCGGCTGTGGGACCATGGGTGGGAGAGATTCTTCGTCCGGACCTCAGGGCTAGGTGGGACCGAGAACTTCTACTTACAATAAATAAGTGTATGTGTGTGTTGTTACAGGGTCTTTCTATGTAGTCCAAGCTAGCCTCCAATTCCCTATGTAGCCAAAGACGCCTCCACCTCTGGTACCTGGAGTGTTATGTGCATTTCCCCTCACACCCAGGTTTTGCATTGCTGAGTGTGGAACGCAGGCCGCAAGTGTGATAGACAAGCGCTCAACCAACCAGGCTCTCTCTTCAGCTTCTCCCATAGAGTTTTATTGAAACATGTAAATAGTTGTTGTTTACCTATTTTCCCATGGCTGCTTTTGACCTACAAGGGCAAAACTGAATTGGTGAAACAGATTTTAACGGCCAGCAAAACCGAAACAATTTCCTTCCTGGCCTTTACAGAAAATGTTTGATGACCTTTAATCTCAAAGAATTCCGAAGGATTTGAAATTTGTTCACAGTAAGAGAAGAAATCATTCATTAGTAATTCCATCAGTTCCCAAGATACAGATAAACAAAGAACTGCAATAGGTAAGACAAAGCTTCACATTGAAAGGCCGCAAATCAGAGAGAGGATTAGGCACACACGGACCAGATTTTCAGCTGAACACTGTGTGTTAAGTCAAACTCCTTCTCCTGGAAGGTGGCGACACAGCAGATGTGGAGCCCGAGATACACAAGTTGAGTGACCTTCCCTGGGTCACACAGCCAGCTCTGGACAAAACCAGGATTTCTAACTACCGCAGTTAAGCTCAACACTGTAATCCTGACTGGGTGTTGCTTTGTGGTAGAGTGTCTATGACCCTGGGTTCCATCCCAAGCAAAACAACACCCCTCACAACCACACTCTTTTTTCTTATGGTGCTGGAGATGAACCCTGGGTCTTAAGCATGCTAGGTTAGGGCTCTGCCGCTCACCTACACGCGAAGTCCCGCTTTATTAGTCATAACTGAAACTCATGGAGGCTTATTATTTCCCCAAATCTCTCCTCGACTATGGGGATACATGCACATGACCTCTACAAAACAAAAACAACAAAGAAGAAAACCAACTCTGATTCCACAATTACATTGTTTTGCTTGCCACTGAGCTACCCAGAGTGCCAAGTCTGCTTTTGTTGACTCTTTGCAAGGCAAATGATGCAGGCATTGTTCCTAAGTTCTCGACCTGGCACGACACACCTTCATAGTCCAGTCATGGGAGCAGCATTTAATGAAACATTTCGGAAAGATTGGCCTGAAGCCCACCAAGACTGACTCTGTATTTCAGCATTTGACTCTCTTCAGAAGCCGTGGTAAGCGCTTCCCTGTGACAGCTCCAGAGAGGAAGGAGCCGCTGTCATATGGAAGAAGAAAATGGTTTCTTAGGCTCTGGCGGGTCTATGTTTGGCCAGTGAGAACCCAAAGCAAATAAGATTGAGGCTATAATGTACTCGATGGGGATGTTTTTGTTCCTGAGTATTAATGCCTCATGTGAGTGACGGTGACTGAGAAACTCTGAAAAACATGTGCCCAACTGCGGTTCTGAAGAGTTCTCCTCAAACCTCCTTGAACGGCATGGGAACTCCTCGAGAGATGCTTGAGAGCCCCAGTCCTTCCGTTGATTATTATGTTTCTCATTGCCATGACCAAACATTTGATAAAAACTACACAGGGGGTGGGCTGGTGATGGGGGGAGACTGGGGAGCAGGAGGAGGGAAGAGAAGGAGATCTGTGGTTGATACGTAAAACGATTAAAAAATGTCTTAATTAAAAATAAAACGTAAGGGAGGAGGGGAGGGGTTTCTTCTGGCTCCAGTCTAAGAAGCGACATCACCAGGGAAAGCCTGGCTGCCAAAGCTGGTTACAGTGTGTCTTCAGCGGTCCAGGGGCAGAGAGAGAGGACCGCAAGTGCCGCGGGGCCAGGAAACTTCAAGGCTCTGCCTTGCCTGACCCACTTCCTCCAGGGAGCCTCCACCTCCCGGAAGTTCCAGAGCCTTCCAAAACAGCCGTGCTACCTGAGGACCAAGTGTTCCAGCACATGAGCTGTAGGGGGGTGCTCTACATTTGGACTCCGGTAACAGGCGCACCTGGCCCAAGCAAGGCCTTGCCTTCCTCAGACTCCCCAAATACCGAGCGCTTGATGAGCGGAGCCTGATGCTGCAGCGCAGCCCGTAAACTGTGGCCGTGCTAACAAATTAGGTTCTCCCAAATGCACCCCCAACTGTAGAGGGGCCCCCTTGGAGTCGGCTCAGAACACACCCGGACACCAAATGCTCGGCATAAAGGAGATCTATTACCGCAGAGGGGCAAGAGCGGGTGGAAGGGGGTGGGGTGCCGCCTCCGGATGAGACAAAGGCAGCAGCAGGTGTCTCTGCAGAAGTGGTTTTTTTAAGGAGAAAAGGGGAAGTCTGTCTAGGATGAGTTGGTAAGTCCTGATTAGACAAATTAGCCTGTATAGCCAAATAATGAATCTTGATTTCTGGACCTTGCTTGGTGTTTAGTCTAAGTAATGAGTCAGTGGCCAAAAAAGGAAACAGACCTCGGGGGCTGGCTTTAGGAAGGTAATTGAAGGCTTTAACAAGGGAAAGGAATGGGAAAGGATAAAAATCTGTGGAGGGGTGGGAGGAAGGTGGGGGGTGAGTTTGCCAGGCTTGGGCCTGTTAGTAGGCTTGGGCCCTTCGTCAATCTTTTTTTTTTTAAACGTAACTTTTTTTTTCTTTTAATTGATTCGCTGGGAATTCCGCCTCATACATTCCAAACCCAATCTTATTCATTTCCTAGTCTCTTTGTATCTGCCCTTCACCCTTGTAGTGTTTCCCCCAAAGGAAAACTAAAAAAGAAATAATAAAAATAAGATAAAAATAAAAAATAAACAAAACAAACAAAAGACCAACTAATCAAACAAACAAAAAACTGCTCTGCTCCTCCATCTTTCCGACCTCTCCATCACCTCTCCATCCATCTCAGTGGCACTGGGAGCTGCGGTGTGTCATGCAGTATTCCCTTTTGTCCACACAGCTTTACTTGCACATGTTCATGGTGTAACGTGTTGTTGGTCAGGTTCAAGGCCTCTGGTTTCTGGTACACCATCCATACTGGACCCTCGTGGAATCTCCTCTTGAATATCCTGCTGTTGCCCAGTCATGGAGATCCTGTGGCCATGGTTCCACAGGGCCAGTCCCTTCACATACTCTAGCAGGTCACAGATGGGGTAGATGTTGGGGAGTGCCAACTCAAAGCCCTGGGTGTGTATCTGGGTGGTAGCTGAGTTGGTCTGACCAGGCTGCTGGGACCACCCCTGTAGGTGGACTTTTCTGTGTCCTGGCAGCCGCTCCCAAATAACTACACAGAGACTTAATATTAGTCATAAATGCCGAGCTGATAGTTAGGCTTGTTACTAACTAGCTCTTACAACTTAAATTAACCCACATTTCTTATCTAAGTTCTATGACATGGCTCCTGGCTGGCTACTTCATTTTCTACATGTCCTGCTTCCTCTGTGTCTAGCTCGACTCCTCAGACTCTGCCCTTCTTCTTCTTCTTCTTCTTCTTCTTCTTCTTCTTCTTCTTCTTCTTCTTCTTCTTCTTCTTCTTCTTCTTCTTCTTCTTCTTCTTCTTCTTCCCAGCATCCTCTTAGTTTGGTTCTTCTACCCAATCTCTTCCTGTCCAATTATAAGCCAGTCAGCTCTTTATTAACCAATGGGAGTAATACATATTTACAGTGTATAAAAATTGTTCCACGGCACACACACATCCCCCTCAGTGAGGGACAGAGGCAGCTCTCCCACACCCATGGTGAGGGGTAGTGGGGCCAACTCTCTCAAAGAGGGGGACAGCTCTCCTATTAGGGGCAGGGCCAGCCCTCCCAATCTCAGGGCCAAGGAGGGGCTGGGTCAGCTCAGCACAGCCCTTGTACTTGCACCTTGTACATGGTTCAAATGGGCCTGCCTGTGGTAACACAGGCCATGGACACCAACACAGACCCCAGACCCAGACATGGCCGGCGGCAGCAGCCCAGCTGGATGTTACCATGGCCGATGGTGGCAGTGTAGGGCGCTCAGATCTCTATTGCCCCAGTGGCAGACCCTCGGATACCACCATGGCCTCAGGTATTGGCCCAGACCTGGGGTATCTGTACAGCCTTTGGCAGTAACAGGAGCTACAGACATCAACACAGTCCTGGCTGCAACAGGGCCACAGACCCAGACATGGTCCTCGGCAGCAGGTAAGCTCAGATGTCTCCATGACCCCGACCCTCAGACACCAACACAGCCACCCGTGGTGACCCATTCCTCACCATATATTTGTGGTATCTGGCACTGGGTGGGCCGTGGTGGTTTCTTCTCTCAACCTAGGGCAAACAGCCCTAGATGTGTGTGTGTGTGTGTGTGTTTGTGTGTGTGTGTGTGTGTGTGTGTGTGTGTGTCCGTCCGTCCATCTCTGCTCACCAGGTCCTAATGGCCCCCTTCACCAATCTAGAACTTATAAACTTATAAACTTGGCTCTAGAACTTATAAACCTCCTCCCCAGTTGAGTGAACCCTCTGTGTTTACTGTAACCTGCAGCATTCTTCCAGAAAGACCTGTTCTTGGCCACTTTCACACCATCAAACCTCAAGGTGCAGACCTGAGTGATCTTTGCCCAGACCTGGGATGTCTGTTTGTGTCTTTCCTTTCATGGCTTGTTTTCATATTGTTTTACATTTAAAATGCTAATGTTAGCTACCCCTGCCTTGCGTCATCATCTGTTGGAACTGTACTATCTAGTCAGTTTCTCAGTCTTCTAACTGCTGCTAACACATGTGGGGGGTTGTCACTTTCATTTAAGAAATCATATATCTAAGCTGGGCGGTGGTGGTGGCGCACACCTTTAATCCCAGCACTCGGGAGGCAGAGGCAGGAGGATCTCTGTGAGTTCGAGGTCAGTCTGGTCTACAGAGAGTTCCAGGGCAGGCAGGACTGCTTCACTGATAAACCCTGTCTTAAAAAAGGAAAAACAAAACAAAAAGAAATCATGTATCCAAAGCAAACACCCTGTGTCTGAAGGCTAGCTCTTGTCAATACAGGGGCGTGTAGGAAGAACTTTAGAATTGAAATGTGTCTATCTGGAATTAATCACAAACAAAACAGCATAGTGGGCCATTGAGAACCCAACTTTGAAGGCCACCTGGCCAGTGTGGAGAGCTTGTTCACTTTGACACTGAACAAAGAACCAATCTTTATATGCCTCCCTTTCCCATCTTAAACTGGGGGTGGGGGTGGTTAGAGTCTATCTTCTACAGCGGTTAATAAGGATACATTGAATTAAGCTATTTAAAAGGCTTACAATCATACCTAGGAACATTGAGAAATGCTATATTATTGATTCCACAATGGAAATAAAGGCATCTTAGAAAAGAATGTGAATGGGTTCAATCGCCAGTAAACTGGGCTGAGATACCTGAGATTTCCCACACACACACACACACACACACACACACATGAGAGAGAGAGAGAGAGGGAGAGAGAGAGGAGGGAGAGATAGACAGAGACAGACAGAGAGAGGGAGAGACAGAGAGAAAATAATGTGAAGGTTTTAAACATGCGTTCCTTCCTGTCTCTTTAAGGTCCAGACTACATAAAAGATCACTCGGCTAAAGTTCACCAGCATACCACCTATATAGGAGAAAAGCGCCCAGCACTAGAGAAAACTGGAGATCTCAAGTATTTGTGGAGATCTGCCCTAAACCGGAGCCTACCAGCAAAATATAAACATGAGTATGTTGGTGAAGTTGGATGGGGGATACCAGAGTACAGTTTCATCAACCGATCAAGACTGGAGAGTGGCTTTCACATCAAGGTACTGCTCTTAGTTTCACACCCTTCATAGGCTCCCGGGTTCTGATCTGAATTCATTGTGAGTCTGCATCATAGGCGATGGCATGTCCTTAGTCACACTGAGAAGGAACAGCATCGAAGTTTTGCAGGAAGGTAACTGTTGGCGATAAATGTACTTGTTCGCAACACACCCTTTCAGCCCTCTTAGTAGATAAGAGGAGAGGTAAAAAGAAAGCGCAACCAACAGAGAGAAGCCTGTGCTGGGAGAGGGAAGGTAGCCAGAGCCATGTGTATGCGGAGGCATTTGCCCACAGCTGTGAGTGGGCCGTGTCAGGGAAGAATGTGGTGCGGAACTGCAGATCTGCAAAGCAAAAAGCCACCGAGTCAGATCCTGAATGTCGTCACTGTGTTGAGCACACTGTGTGGTGACCAGGGCTCTATAGTCTAGCACCCTTGTCTTGCTTCCTTTGGATGGTGTGGACCAAGGCAGGTGCCCACAAAGTCATCTCAAAACCAGAAAGAAGTGGAAGTGATTTTTGAAGCAGTGTCGGAGAATGCCAATGTGTTTACAGACAGGCTTTCGCACCCTCTGTACACTGATGATATATATATAGACACACACACATACACACACACACACACACACACACACACACACACACACACACCACAATGGCTCAAGTTCCAGATTTCCTCAAGTTGTTTTTTGAAGTGTGTGTGTGTGTGTGTCTTATGTGTGTATGAGTATGTGGTGTGTATGTATGGGTATGTGGTGAGTGATGTGTGTGTGATGTATGTATGGGTGTGCGGTGTGTATGTGGTATACGTGTGTATGAGTGGTGTGTGTGTGTGTGTGTGTTGTGTGTGTATGAGTGTGTGGTGTATATGTATGGGTATGTGGTGAGTGATGTGTGTATGATGTATATATGGATGTGTGATGTGTATGTGGTGTATGTGTGTACGTGTATGGATATGTGATTTGTGTGTGGTGTGTGTATGAGTGGTGTGTGTGTGTATGTGTGTGTGTGTGTGTGTGTGTGTGTGTGTGTGTTGCATGGAGACTGGGCTTGCTTGGCAGAGGTGGTAAGCCATGGTGCTCTCTGTTCACTTTCCTGGTCCTGCCATCTTAACAGTGATTCTTTACAGAGACCCACCTGTGTCTCATAACAGTCTCAGCTTCTTTTTGTGCCTTTTCATATTATGTCTTTATATTTTATTCTTTTAAAAAGGCCGGGAAACCAGTAGTTAATACAATTCTTAAGCAAGTGAAGTGAGTGTGTTAGGTATCAACCAACCCGGCAATGCAGTAGGAGACAAGGACCAGCAGAGCAGGCATGAGGAATCCACAGGAGCTGTTACCAGGGCTTGTGAAAAATTAGAAAACAGAACCCACCAATATCAAAACTATCCAACTTAAATAAAACGTTCTTATAATGACACATTAGATAAATAATTACCAAATCCACTTTCAAGCATGGTGAACATTAACAAAGTACATTGTAATTGACAGAACGCCCCAGCTCCAGAAAGTAGTCCATCTGAAACTGTTTTACTGTTACTGATCAACCATCACCAACGAGCCACATCTGTCTCCCAGAAAGGACTGTTTTCTGAGGCAGGCAGGTTCACAAGTTAGCCTACTCTGCTTGGACAAGCAGTTCCAAGATGAGGGAGCCGTAAATTTTTGAAAAAAACGTGTTGCCCAGCAAATACCCTCCACATCTGGATCACCTTCCCCATACCTAAGGTTCCTGCCCAGTCCTGGAAGAACCCTGACCAGCTCCCTCCCCGTCACTCATTTCCACCCCAGAGGAAGGTTGATGCCTGTCACTGCTGGCCTCGAAACAGTCTAGACAGTTGAAGTCAGGCTTTGCTCTCTCTCTTGCCTCTTGTTTTCTTACCCTGTGCTCCAAACTCTAAGAGAAAAAGTTTAAGACCCAACTTTATATAAGGAATGGATAAAAAAGTACAAAACGAATATTTAATAACAATTGTCTCCCCACACATTCTTTGGAACTGCTAACTAGAAAATAATAATAATTTTATAAAAAGCTTATTTTTACATGATTTCTGTCCAAAGTTTCCTTTCTTTTTATTAAAATGTATCATGTTTCTCCTTTCCCTTCCCTTCATCCTACTCCTCGAATGTGCCCACCCCCAATTCATTATCAAATTCCTGGCCTCCTCCTCCTCTTTAATCTTAGACACTTCCTTAAAGGATCACGGGACTTAGAGATGGATAGTAAGAAAAGCTCCTGAGAAGGATGGCATGTGGTAACTGAAACGGACTGCACCTATTAGCAAGGAGCGCCTGCAACTGACCCACCCACAAAGTCCTTGGCTGGCGCTGCTACTCTTCCCCTCCAGTCCCAGCCCTGATTTCTCGTGCACCCACGGTAAAACCCCAGGTCTAGACTCAGATCCAATCCCTCGTAATCCATTTACTCTCAGCCACTCAGATCCAGCACAGGTATTTGCATTTGGAGCTCTACACAAACCTGTTACAAAGTACACGAGGTATAAGGAATCAGATGCAACGGTACAGGCCTGTGATCTCAGGGTTTGGAAGGCTGAGGCAGGGGAATCACTCAAGGCCAACCTGGAACACACACACACACACACACACACACACACACACACACACACACACACCACACAGGAACTTGTCTCAAAAAAGAAAAAGGAATGAGAAAGCAGAGAAAAAGAGGGAATTGAGAGAGGGAGCGGCAAGGATGGGGGGGCGCAAGGAGGGGAGGGGAGAAAGGGAGGAGACAAAGGGGGAGAAAGAAAGATGGAATGGAGGCAGGGAGAGAGATCAGAGGGCCAGGGAATGAGAAGAGAGGAGAGTGGTGGTGTCAACTGAGGTCACCTTAGAGAGGACAGAAGCCATCACGTAGGTGATGTCTCAGTCTACTGCCTGTTATTTCTCCAATGCCTTTTTCCCCCTGAGATTTCTTCCACATCTGTGGCCTTTCCTTTCCCATCCTATTCCACATCAACACGGCCACGTTTCATTTCTGACTGCAGACACTCCTCAGCGTGTAGTAGGAGACAGCTCAGAGCTGCAGTTTTAGCACAGACCTTTGCTGGCTGTTTATAGCTCCAGCAGCCGGGCTTCCTAATTTAAGCTCCAGGTCTGTCTGAGACCAGCAGCCAGGACGCTCAGGCACCTGCAAGGGACTCCTGCAAAAGTGCCTGGGGCAGCGGCCTTCTACCTGGACCCTCTTCTTGAGAGCAAAAGGAGAGGGCTCCACAGGTCATGTGATAAATCATCTGACTGGAGGAGTGAGGTGACAACCTCCGTGCCAAATGACAACCTGAACACTTAAACACTTACCGCACGGTAGAGGTCAGTGAAACGAACTCCCAAGAACCCCCACCTCTTTCTTTCTTTCTTTCCTTCTTTCTTTCTTTCTTTCTTTCTTTCTTTCTTTCTTTCTTTCTTTCTTTCTTTCTTTCTTTCTTTCTTTCTTTCTGTCTCTCTCTCTCTCTCTCTCTCTCTCTCTCTCTCTCTCTCTCTCTCTCTCGTGTGTGTGTGTGTGTGTGTGTGTGTGTGTGTGTGTGTGTGTTTAGCTATTTCCACCTGGCCTTATGTGTGTTACAGTACCATGGTAATGCATGTATATATCAACCAGGAAAGCCCATCACTTTTGCTATTATCTCAGATTTAAGAGCAGTGCATTCTTCTTGTTTAAATGGACTTGGCCTCTGCCAAACTATATATTTCATTTCTACAAGAGTAGCCGGAGCCCAGTGAATCAATGCCTGTGGCATCCTAACGGCCTCTCCAGTGGTCTGTCTGCCTCCTCACCGCTGGCCTTGCTTTAACCCAGACCTCAGCAGGGTCAGCCGGCTTCCTGATGCCCGTTCTCTGCTCCTGCACTCTGACCTCAGCGCAAATTGATTTAAGTCAGTTGCTTCCCCCACAGAAATGATGTCATATTAGACTTGGTCAGCCATTCTTCATCGGTATGATCCCCAAGACAACATTAAATACATTCATCAAAACATGTATTACAATGTTTTGCGATATAGAAACCCACCTGTATACGCAAATGTGAGATGTTTATTAAAAACTTTTTCCAAGCTTTGATAATTCTGCCACAGCTTTAACCCACCTTGAATTCTATCAGCATGCTCTAGGTGGGGCTGCTTTTGACAGTCCAATGACATTTGAACGGATTTCTGATAAGATACCGAAGTCCTTCATGGCTGATGGGTTCAGTTTGTCCTAAATTGGTTGCTTTGTTGGGCATTTTCCTCACTAGTGAATAACTTAGGGAAGAGAAACAAGAAAAGAGCTACACCAGACAGTTTAGTAAGAACACACTACGGTCCTCTCTATTGATAGTTGACAGATAAGGCAAGTGTGCTATGGACAGGCGAACTCTTTACCTGAGGTCAGAGGTACTAACTGACAGAGGCAGGATTTCAATCCAGGCATGTCAAGCACACAGTGAGAGAATAAGATGCAGGAAATGGAAGGCCAGGCTCCAGGTGCCTTGTCACAGGCTTATCCCTGTGACCAATGTTCTGCTGCTCAGTTCTAGTTGCCTCCTTGGCTAAAGTGCGTAGCCTTTCCATCACTATTCTGTCAGAGTTCTTCCGGCTTCCTGGCTTCTTCATTTACACATAGTACACCCCATCTGCAATATGAAGTTGTTCATGGGGACTAGGCAGATAGTGGATGGAATAATAATTTGGTCATGCCTACCTTTGACATTTTAATTGAAGAAGCATTTTACAGCCCATCAAAACAAATCAAATATTATCAGTAGTATCCTAGCGACTAGAAAGACAGGGCCTCTCAGCAGATGACATGGTCTTTCCTTGTCCCTCTGTGGTAAAACATCAGTCTCCCCTTTCTCAAATCCAACTACAAAAAAAATGTTGACAGTGTGGATCTGCTAAGTTTATAGAACACCAGAACACATATTTTGGAACTTGGGGGGTATTCTCCTCACTCTAAAAGTTCTCATTTATCTGTGGGTTCATTTAGAATTATCGTAAAAGCAGTCACCAGCCTTGAGTCTCATTTGGAGGTGCTGAGGACTGAGCCTGGGGCTCCCACACATGCCAGTCTTGAGTCTCATTTGGAGGTGCTGAGGACTGAGCCTAGGGTTCCCACACATGCCAGTCTTGAGTCTCATTTGGAGGTGCTGAGGACTGAGCCTGGGGCTCCCACACATGCCAGTCTTGAGTCTCATTTGGAGGTGCTGAGGACTGAGCCTGGGGCTCCCACACATGCCAGTCTTGAGTCTCATTTGGAGGTGCTGAGGACTGAGCCTGGGGCTTCCAGCACAGCTGGGGCCCCAGTGTTGGAGATTTTAAAAGCAGGGTAAAGGTTCTTCCCCTTTTCAACCAAGTCAGAAAAGAAAAATGAAAAAATGGTTTTTCTAAAACAGTTATTATGCCTGGCCTGAAGACTTGGCTCAGCAGTTAAGAGTACATACTGCTCTTGTAATTCCCAACGCCCACGGAAGGCAGCTTCCAACTGTCTGTACCCCAGCTCCAGGGCATCTGACCCTCCAGTCTCCATGGACACCTGCACTCTCTCTCACACACAATTATAATAATTAAAAAAATAAGTCTTAAAACAGCTATGCCTTTGGAGTACTTTGTTCTTCCTAAGATGCATGTGTTTAGCGTTTAGTTCTCAACTTCTTGAAGTTATTTGCACCTGATAGTTTGTGGTTTAATATAAAAATGATTACACTAACACCTTTCATTCCCAAGTGCTGGATACAGTAACACACTTTCATATATCCCAGGAAGCTCTTAGCGAGTGTGCCACATGTTGACTGGCTGTGAGGGAGGAGAAACCCTCTCTTTTCCTTGAAAATAGTACAGCAACCTTTACCTTTACCTTCTTCAGCCCTGATGCTTTGCTTTCTGCCATTTTACAAAGTGTGAATTTATGGGATTCCTCAAATGAATAGAAGAAAGTAATTTTCTTATGAAGTCTTCATTGAATCTGAACCTCCAGAAAAATAAATGTATGTCTGATCCTGTGTAGATGGTGTGCATGCCTCATGCTGTGTTTGTGAAGAAAAACATGTCAGTGTCAGCCAGGCCCAGAAAGACACGTAATCGCACTCACATCCAGAATCCCCAGGTGTTGATCTCCTAGAAGCTGATGAAGTGCGGTTCCCAGAGGCCTATGGGGAGGGGGTTGGGGTGGTTTGGTCAGTGGGTACTGAGGTGGAGTTAAACGGTGATAAGTAACTAACTTAACTCTTCTATGCAGCATATCCCTGTACTAAAGCAACCCCTACATTTTCAGATTTCAGTTAAAACAAAAATGTAACTGCTAGTTTAGACAAGTGGTTCATTTGGAAATAAGCCTGGCTCTCTGGGTGTCACGGCAGCCCGTGGCCTGGTCTCTGGTTCATTGGAAATAAGCCTGGCTCTCGGGGTGTCATAGCAGCCAGTGGCCTGGTCTCTCAGCTCAACTGGCTCCTTTCCTCACTTAATGATATGACTTTTGCAGACGGTTGTTGGTCAATTAAAAAATAAATACATCCCTGTTTTCTATCATTTTTATTATGATGTGAAAATACGGGAATAAAAAAATGAAAGGAAAGAGCCCTATGCCACATAAACCTGTAAAAGGATTTTATTTCTTAGTTATAAGAGCAGCTGAAAGTACCTGGATTGTGTAGAGCCTGATATAAAACCTTGAGTATATTTCTAATGTAAGTATTGACTTTTCCACCAATCAATACAATTAAGCTTCTTAAAGTCAAAAATTAAGTGCATCATTCCATTGACTTTCAACCAATATGATTGAATAATGACAAGAGCCCAGGAAGCTGAGGAAGAATTGATGAGCTTAGAATATGCTCTAGTAAAACAAGTCTGACTCCACAGCTAAGTTTTTAAAGTTTATTGTTGAATTCTGCAGTTTGTACATGATCTAATATCACAAGCACAGATGGATCAAATACCAGGACATCTGTTTTCTAAATCTGACTTTGATCCTCTCTTCTTAAGGTCACAGGAGGGAAATCCTTAAAGCATTATAAATTTGCAATGATCATTTCCTCTATTATTCATACCCAACACTTGCAGAGTACCTCAGCTATGTTGACAAAAATGCATAGAATGTGGAGTAAATGAGACCAGACATGTGGTATTCTCTATGCTTTCCCACTATTGAATCTTGCAAGCCAAGGAACCTTGGGCAAGAAGATTAGAAAGAATTCATTAAGTATATAGAGGGCCTTATGCATGCAGCCCCAGCTCTGTGTTTGGGCACAAAGAAAACAGTACTGCAAATGAATGTTTCATAACCTCCCTCAAGTAGGGAAGAATTCATAGGATTTTTTTTTGTGTGTAGTGGTGTGTGAGAGCCAAAGTTATGTTTTAATTACTGTGTTGAAGAGAGAAATGAAACAAAAATGCCTCTAACCTGTAAGTCCTTTGTCCAAGGACAGAGTAAATGAGACCATTTACTGGTCTGGTCTCATTTACTTCCTGAAACTCAGGAGGCTATTGTTTATATTTTCACTCCCCTAAAACAAATTTGTTTGACCCAACTGCGCTGGATGTGCTTGATCACATGTGGGCAGGAAGATGCAGGCAGGAATTAAGTCAGGATGTACGCTTGCCCCTGATTGGATGTGGAAATAAGTCAGAATGTATGCTTGTCCCTGATTGGATGTAGGTGGGAGGTATGTAGGCAGGAATTATGTCAGTATACATGCTTGCCCCTGATTGGAACTGATGGAAAATACAGAGGCCTTATGGGTGTGCCTCTATAAGCCTCTGCAAAATGTGACCTGTGCCATTTCCTGAGAACCCTAGAATGGTTCTGGCCAGAACCCATCTGTGGGAGTCCACCTCCCACTTTTTGAAGGGTTCTTAGGTGGAGGAGAGAGGAATGAAAAAATAGCAGAAAGAGGGACCTTGACGATGAGAAGAAAGACAGAAACAGGATAGCTTCGGGAGGGCCTGGGTCAATACCCACCAGCCTCATCCTTTATTCAAAAGGGCTTTTTATAATATGCCAAGAGGAGAGGCAAAAGACCTCTCCCTTGCAAGATCAAAGCACACCATACAGCCAAATGTAGACCCTTCCAAACACCTGGTAACCACATTCATGGCAAAAGCACCCCATTATGCAGCCCTGCTGGGTAAAGCAAGCTCAGATTCTGACCCTGAGTAAGTTCTCACTAGGAAACCTCTGTGGGTCTCCACACCCATCACACTGGCCAGTATTTAATTAAAGCTTGCTTCAAATTTGGTTAAAAAATGTGAAACTGGTCTTTTTCTAGCAAATCTCAGGTTTAACGGTTGTTATTATTGAAGTTTATAAAGTGATTATTGTCAGGCACTGTGTTCCCAAGCCATACTCCAAAGGGCTTTCAATAGCTTCTTTGGATTTGGCTTTCTACTGACAATATCAATACCTCTCACTTCCTCACTTAGCATGGGATAGATGCTGATCCAGAAATGATGACACATGAACACTGAGGTTGCTTTTGTTCTCATGCAGTCTTTGCTATTCACAGAGAGAAAAGAATTTTTAAGTGTGCATTAGATTAGTAATCATTCTACTTCAAGCTAGTTGAATACAATTGTTTGAAAACTTTTTACTTTTTTTTTCCTATCTTGGGAAATACTTTTCACAATGAGGGAGCCTTTGCTCCTAGCTGAAGAGCTAATTGGACAATTAAATGGGGAAAACTCATTTTTGAACTTCAGAATCAACAGGAGTAGCAAACACATTACAGAAATCCAAGAGTGACTACAATTGCAGATGAAGTACTTGGTTATATTTCAGAAACCATAGTGATTGGGCATGGGAGGCTCCTGGTAGCTTTAAGAGTATCTCTGCTCAGGTTCAGGCCCTGATGGAAATCACCAGTGGACTAGGCTACAGGGCTGGCATTAGAAGGCCAGTCATCAGAACCACTCCAACAAGAATGGGTCTGGTCTTTCTCTGAAGGAAAGTTCTAGTGTATTTAAATGGAGGTAGCCTGTAACAGGCGGAGGGGAACAATGCCTCATCTAGACATCAAAAGCTATTAAATACAAACCCCAGGCCAAGAATGGGTTACCTCTTTTGGAATTGCTTATTAAGACGGGTCCCATAGACCTCAAAACTTTACAGGTATTGCCATCGCTCTTGGTTACTCTCCAGAACTTGGCAACAAGGTCCTGTTGCTAAAGACAACACATATTTGAGTCATAGAACATGAAGAGATCAAGCTGTTACTGATGAGGAAGCTTCATTTTCATTCCCACTGGATAGCTTCATAGCACTGGAAGGTGCTGTCCATGCTACTGGAAGAGAAAAGTCATCATCAGTCTTACCCTGCAAGCTACCGTCACAACCAACCTGGAAAGAAATGCTGCTGGTGCAACAGTGGCACCTATGTTATAAGAGTAACCAACCACTTGCTGATTAGATTTAAGGCCTGCTCCACAAGATGGAACTCATGTGTGGCACTGTTATTGAGACCAAGACCCTGTGTCTAGATAGGGCACAGGCCCTAGAGGAGAACCTACTACTATTATTCTGCTAAATGGACAGAGTTGAAGGATTTTTATCTTCCCTCTTGGTTGTCAGATTTATTTACTAGTATTTTCATGACACCTTAATTTTCTCACCGATCAAAAGGAGATTATATTGGTTTTCTATTGCTACATAGCAAATATGCACAAATTTGGAAATTTAATGGAGTACCCTGTATCTGTTTACAGATCTATAGGTCTGAAGTCAGGGGATGGCATGGCTGCCTTGCTGCTCAGGTCTCCCAAAGCTTACATCAGAGTATCTCTATCATCTCTTTCAAGTTTATGTGGTTGTGGCAGACTCTACTTCCTTGTGGTTGTAGGGATGGGTGTTAGCCAGGAGCCACTGTCAACTAGAGAAGGCCCAAACTCCTAACCACATGACTTTTTCACCCTCAAAGCTACCAAGGAAATTTTCCTCAGGTCACATGCTCCTCAGTGTTGCGGCCCCTTTGTCAAGAACTTTAGGGTCTTCCAAGAGCTCAGTTGATTAGGTTAGGCTCACTGAGTCTAAATTCCCCCCCCCCATAGTACTTGGAAATTAAACCTATAGCCTCACACATGATGCTAGGCAAGTGCTCCATAACACTGCTACATTCCAGTCTCTTTCCAACTTTTTGTTTGGGGACAGGGTCTTACTAAGTTGTTTAGACTGTCCTTGAACTCATTCTGTTGCCTAGACAGAAGTGAAATTATAATTCTCCTGCCTCAACTTCCCAGGTAACTGGGATTATAAACTTATTCCACCACACTGGGCAAATCTCCTTTTCTTAAATTCAAAGGATTTAGGGTCTTGATTATATTTACAAAATCCCTCAGCAGCGACACCCTGGATAAGTATTTGGATATCTGGAAGAAAGTATGTTTACCAGGAAGTGAGAATTTGGGGGGCCATTGGAACTCTGCCTACCACAGGGTTAAAGCACTGTCTTCTGGGTTATGTGAGGTGCGTGTGTGCAGTGCTGGCATAGTATTCCATGCAGCAGGGTTCAACAGATGGCATCTAGGGGCATTAATGGTTCGATCTGCCTGTCTTTTAAAACTGTAGTGTTCTAAGCACCATAGAAGCATGGTAGAATTTGCACATCAGTTGAACACACAACAGGAAGTAGCAATTCTGGCTCTATTGTTAACCAACTCACAAAGTCCAGTGTTTACTGCTTGCTTAAAGTTGATTAATTGGTTCAAATCATTTGAAACATTGCAGTCAAACAACAATGACAAAAACATTCATGTCAGAACTCAAGCTCATCTGTAACGGGACATAAAATGAAATGTGGGTTTCTGCATTGCTCTTTATTTATTTATTTTGACAGAAAAATGCATCACAGAATCTAAGCCTTAAACACTGACATTTTCCAGAAAGAATTGTTCTGTTTCAACCCTTGCTCTGAATTAAAATGAATACTTCAGATGCCCCATTCTTGCAAAGACCTTTGTGCCTTTCTCGATTCAATAAATCCAGCCTAAAGCAGGCAACATTATGCAGTTTAGTGGCTGAGCCACAACAATGCGGGTGCTTATCACTGGCTGTGGGAAGAAAGACACCTAAGGGGTTAACAGTAATATTTTGCAAATTAAGGCAAGTAGAGAACAAACACATTAGCATAACAAAAGGTAGCCGGAGGGGATTTTTTTCCACTCCACTGTTTGGTACTGAGAGCCCAGTGTTACCACTGAGGGAGGTTGGAGAAGAAAACCTTAGTGTGTACACATTCTTGAAATATGTCACATTGTACCCGGTCTACTGATTAAAAAAAAAAAAAAAAACAGCCCATAGTTGCAGAAATGGATTACATGGTCCTTTCCAACAAGGAAAGCTAAATCAGATACCCTCAAAAAAGCATCGTGGAATATCATAACAAAGCAAGGATTCCTCTCACAAAGAACCCCAAAGATCACCTGAGTATGGCAGGGCTACGCTAGAGGTGGGCTGAGAATACAAGGGCTTCTCAGTAGACCCAGTCCCAGATGCATGCCATTAATTTAACTCAAATTTAGCAGGCTTACTCCTTCGGAAAATGTGTTTAGCTCACGATGGCTAGCTGTTACTAGCAGGCATTTCCCTTTTACTAATACCTAGACTTATTTAAACATGGTTTCATTTGGACCTATAATTATATTTGTTAATTGAAAATTTTCAGAGGATATATAAAAATTTCACAAGGGTATTATTTATTAGTGGATTGTATAAACATGTTAGATTCTTGTTTGTGTATCTGTAGTTCTGGGATGAAATGTAGGACCTGTGCCTATCAGGCAAAGTGCACTGCCCGAGGAACATCCCCAGCTGAACTAATCTGCAGATCAATATTTTCCTTATTATGAATAATGGACCAATGTAATGTTTTACATGATTGTGAATCATTAGGTTTAACGCCTCAGTGAGCATGGCTAATCAAATAAATCACAGTGTGTTTTGTTAATAAATTAAAATACACTGGGCAGTGGTGGGGCACACCTTTAATCCCAGCACTTGGGAGGCAGAGGCAGGCAGATCTCTGTGAGTTCGAGGCCGGCCTTTTATACATAGAGAGTTCCGGGACAGCAAGGGACACAAAGAAACCCTGTCTTGAAAAAGAAAAAATAATTAATTAAAATACAAGGGTAATCGTATTTAAGAAAATGCAATGCTTTTGACATTAATACTCGTAGCGCTAAGAGAAGCGGAGATATCTTCTATTTCCCCACTAAGATGATGCCATGCTTTTGTTATTAAACATTGAGTGGCAAAAGACCAAAGATCATCCAAAGAAGACCATAAAATTACTTTTGAATTAGTGTGTCGGTTTGGTTTTCAGGGAATTGTAGGCTGGGCATCAACGGATACCATGACCTTTCTCCATCGTTTGCGGATCACTACTTCCATGTTGTCCGGTGACTAATGGGTAACTGCATCAGACTCCTCTCTGACTTCTTCCTTTGTACACTTGCTTCTGTGTGGGGGGCAAGACTGCCATGTTGGGTCACCCAAGCAAGCAGGTACGTTAAGGACATAGAGCACAAATAACTATTAGGCAGGCAGCAAAGCCGTTCCAAGCTAACGCCTGAGGAAGAGGGAAGGATGTGAGACCATCTGGGGTTGCCAATTGCTGCTGACGTTTCATGGTTATTGCTACTTTCTGAGCTGTTATGAATCTGGCACCTCCTGTCAATATAAATTTTAAAAATGCATTCCGAAGCAGAAGTGAAGTTCTTTTCAATATTTCATGTTGTAGTTTTTCAACCGTAGTACAGAAAACTGAGAAGTGATGGTAGCTCTAAACCCCTCTGAATATGAACATGACACCCTTGTTTCCTGCCTTCTTTATAAGATGGGGGAAAGGAGCTGGAACATAGAGATCATTCATTCAGGAATAATACATCATTCAAGTGTACACAGGAGGGTGCGGGATTTCATGCTTTTCTCTTTTTAATGTGAAACTGATATTTAGCTACCAAATAGTTTCTCAACTATCTGAGAACTATCTGCCACCGGCATCTGATGCCAGCTCTTTCCTCCTCTACTGTCACATTTGCTAACTCTGAAGAGCCCTCAACTGCCCACTTAAATGATGGCTGACAGTCCACAGTGCAGCTTCCTTACCGAGTCAGAAAGACACGGGAACAGTCAGGGACCCTGGCCAGTGCCCCAGCCCTTTCCATTCACACAGAGGGAGTGGAGCTCGTAGCAACAGCTTCTTCTTGGGTCAGGAAGCAACAGTGATCATCTCCACTGATTTTCTTTCTTTTTTTTTTTTTAATTTAAACATATTTTTTTTCAATTCTTTGGGGACTACACATCATGCACCAAAATCCCATTCATTTCCCAGTCCCTCCGTATCTACCCTTCACTCCTGTAGCATCCATCCCCACACACCAAGGAAAACTTGGAGATCCAGCAGGTCATAGATGGGATAGATGTCGGAGAGTGCCGACTTAAAACCCTGGGTGTGTGTCTGGATGGTAGCTGAGTTGGTCAGTCTGGGGTGTTAGGACCACCCTCCCTTAGGTGAGGGGCAGCGCCGGCTCTCTCACACCCATGGCTGGGGGGGGCAATTCTCCAGTGACCCAGCCGCAGCAGCGCGGCCCTAGTACTCCAACACATTGTTCGACACTTGCATGCGCTCCTGTGGCAACGTGGACAAACGGACATCAACACAGGCCCCAGCTGCATCAGGACCACGGACCTAGACACGACCAGCAGCAGCCGTTTGGTGCCAGTTGTCTCCATGGTCCTCGGTGGCCGCTAAGGCCTCTCATATCCAAACGGGCTCAGCAGCAACGTGGTCCCTGGACTCCAACATGGCCCCAGATGTTGGCCCAGACCCCGGGCAGCCACACAGCCCTCGATGGCAACAGGAGCAGAGCCTTGGACATCAATACAGACCCTAGGCCGGACCAAGGACCCAGACACGGCCCCGCCGGCTGCAGCTTGAGCCCTGATGTCACTATGGCCCCAGGGGCATTGCAGGCCTGATCTGTATGACTCTGGCGGCAGCCTGATCCTCAGGCACCACCAAGGCCTCAGGTGTCAGCTCGGACACCAGGCATCTGAACAGTCTTTGGTGGTAACAGGAGGCACGGACATTAACTCATACCTGGCCTGTGGTAGAGCCACGGACCCAGACAAGGTCTTCTGCTGCAGCTCAGGCCCAGACAGCTCCCTGGCTCTGGGTGGCAGCACAGGCCACTCAGATCAGCATGGCCCTGCAGCAGCACGTCCCTCGGACCCCAACATGGTCAGGTGGTGGCCCAGAACCCCAGAATCCCAGGTGGTTAACACAGACCCCGGCTGCAGAGGGGCCACAGACCCAGGCATGGCCCTTGGCAGCAGCCCAGGCCTGGACGTCACCATGGCCCAGGGTGACAAGCAGGCCTCCCACATTAGCCCATTCCTCACCTCTTCAGGTCTGCCTCTCTCCACAGGACAGGAGCCAGCCTGCCTCTCTCTCTCTCTTTCTAATACCCTACTACATATTGGCTCACCATAATGGCGCCTGCTGGGCCCTTCCTCCTCCCCAGTCCAGGGCAAGCAACCCCGGGTGAGCGGTATCTACTGATTTTCTTTTAGCTGAATTTAGCATTCCTGCTCCATATTCCAACCTGACTTCCTTTTGAGGCGGAATAGAGATGTTTAGACTTCAGACCCGTGAGACCCCCCTGTCTACCAAGGAATGACACTGAATTGGTTTTCCTCCTTTTACAGGCTGGAGAACTAAGTTGTTGGCAGACCGACAAACTAAGCCACCGTTATCAAAACCCATGGTAAGTACATGTGAACGTCTTTTAAATTCTTTAACTAGGTTCTTCCCTAAGTTAGGGACAGCTTATTTTCCAGTTTTGAAAAAAATCACACTATCATTTTATTTTTATTCCTTCATATAGATTTGTGTGGGAGGTAAGTCACAGATTTTTATTTCTAATGAACAGAATAAATTTTACTTTCTGCCAGTCTAATTAGGGAAAGAACGGAGTAATTGGGTTTTTTGGTTTTTTTTTTTCTCTATCCCGCCTGGTCCCACAGCCAATTTTAAAATAATCACTCAGAGGCTTAATATTAATTACAAACCATTTGGCCTACTGCTCAGACTTATTACTAACTAGCTCTTACAATGTAAATTAACCCATTTCTATAAATCTATGTATTGCCATGGGGTCCTGGTATTACCAGTCTGCTGGCATCTGGCTCCTTTGGTGGCTGGCTGGCTTCCCCCAGACTCCGCTCTTCTTCTCCTGTATCTCTGCTTGGATTTCCCACCTGGCTCTATCTTGCCTTGCCATTGGCCAAAGCAGCTTTATTCTTCAACCAATGACAGCAACATATATTCACAGCGCACAGAAAGACCACCCCAGAGCAAGGTAGCATAGTATAGAATGTGCTAGATTACAGGGAGGGAAAGAGATGCCATCCTGCAGCTACTAAGACTGGACACTGATGAGAGGATTCATTTTAACTTTGTAAGTATGTTTTCTGTGCGGAATATATATATATATATGATCTTATTTCATACTGTTGGCCTAGAAACCACAATAATATGTAGCCTTGGTTAATAAACATTATCTTACTGAAGCCACATAATGTCTTGAATTCATATTGTCTTAAAGTAGCCATGAACAAAAATTAAACATGTGTAGCTCCAGGTGTGTTGAATTATGAGGAAAGAGCAAATACTGGGGTCTTGTCTGAATGGAACACAATCCAGATGCCCGAAGGAGAAGATCAGACTAGTGATGTAATAGCGTCATCTCTATGGATTTGTGGGGGTGGGGCTCTGGGAAGAAAAAAAACCTGTTTTTCTCAAGTTTTTATTCTTAAAGGATACAGTTATTAGCATGTACAAAAACATTAGATTTTTGTCTCTTCTATTAACATAAAACAGATCATATCGAAAGTCACTTCAAGCCCCCTTGTCAAAAGCCTACTGGATGGCAGCTGGAAAGATGGCTTCATAGTTATGAGTACTTCCTGCTCTTGTAGAGGACCTAGATTTGGTTCCCAGCACCTACGTGGTGGCTTACAACCATCCATAACTGCAGTTCCAGAGGACTTGATGCCCTCTTCTGACCTCCACCGGCACCAAGTGTGAACATGGTCCTCATACATATAAGCAGGCAAAGCATTCATTGACATAAAATAGAATCAGATAAATATTTTAAAAAGCCTATCAGGTACTGTCAGAAGGTCTCACTGGGGAACATCTGTGACTTGCTAGGCACAGCCGCTGCTCCTGTGTAAAGCCACACAGACGAGTTGCACTGCATTGCATGAAAAGCACACGTTCTGTGTGAGAAATTCCCTGTTTGAACAGCATCGCTTTCTGTAAATACTTTATCAACTATTTCCCAGCAAAGAAAACTGCCAGAGAGAGGCTAATGGAAATTAAGGACACCTTTAACGACTCTTGGTGATAAAAGTGTGAATGTGCTACACTCTTTAAGTATGAACACCTTCTTGGAAAGTATCTGAGAAACATCGAAGCTGTGAATGTTTTTCCTAGAGAGAAAATGTTACCTTTATTTCTAGAGACTATTCTATGGATAATACCGAGACATAAGATGCAAGATGTCTATGAAAAAAAAAATCCTTGTACTTAGGGGACTGTGAATTAAGTTGGGAAACTGAGCATAAACTTAAGAAGGAAAATACCCAAACCAAGCTGCCTGAGTGACTGCTGTGTTAGTCAGTTTTCTATGACTATGACAACTACCTGGGAGACAATCAACTTATTGAGAGAAAAGGTTCATTCTGGCTCCGAACTGTAAAGGTTCTAGTACATGATCAGTTAGACTTGTTGCCTTTAGGCAAAGCTGTTTATCATGGTGGAAATCTCATGGTAGAGCAAAGCCCATGAAAGAGAGAGGAAAGAACTAGGGTCCCAAGATCCAGTTTAGGGCCACAAGACCTCGTATGAGGTTCTAGGTATTATTATTATTTCTTTTTTCTTTCTCCCCACTTCTTTTTCCCTTTCTTTCTCTTCTTTTCTCTCTTCCTCCTCCTCCCCCTTCTTCTCTATTTTTGGGATCCCGGGGACCAAGTCCAGGGTCTTAATCATGACCTTACTTTATACCACTGAGCAATATATACTCCTAGCCCCTTAAAGGCTCAGCCACCTCATAGACCAAGGACCAACCTTTAACATATGAGCCTTAGAGGAATACTCATTCAAACCATAGAAAGTACAAATTAATAAATAGGATCATAACAAAAAATTATAGAGAAGTTAAATTTCTTTAAATGTTGATAGTTTCTAGATTCTTCTATGATCTCTAGGGGAGGTCCTGATTCTAACAAGTCAGACACAAGTGCCTTGGAAGACACTTCTGTCTTGTGACGAGACACACATGTACGGCTTAGAAACCTCTCTGCCTTACTCTTGAGCTGACAAGGTACTTTGGCTAGGGTACTAAACTCGGGAGTGCAGAGGTGTCTACAACCTTTGTTGTTTGGCCGGACTGAGGACTTCTCTTTTCTGGGCAAAGTAGTATTCAGCCTCCCAGGAAGTTTCCATGCACTGTATTTCTAGTGCAGCAGTAGTACCCAAATTCAGCACTTCCCCAACTGAAAATCTTGCTAGAGTCCATAATCACAATAGTGAACAAGCCAGGCTTTGTGTATAAGTTCCTCGTAACCTGTATTCTAGAGGATGAAAGGGCATTAAAAGAACTATATGGCTTTTTTTTTTTTAAGGCAACATTCGTGCCTTTTTTATTTATTTATTTATTTATTTATTTTTTTGGTGTTTGTGTATATGTGGGGTACTGGGGAACAAACATACTTTTTAGTTTTCTTAAAACACTTTTTAACCTTAATTTTTATGTGTATGGATGCTTTGCCTGCGTGTATGCCTGTGCACTGCGTGTATGCACGGTACATGATGAGGCCAGAACAGGGCATCTGATACAGAACTGGAGTTCCTGAAAGTTGTGAGCTGCTATGTGAGTGCTGAGAATTGAACCTGGGTCCTCTAGAAGAGCAGCCAGTGCTCTTAATCACTGAGCCATCATTCCAGTCCCAGACCACTCTAAGTTTGTCAGCTTGAGCTATCTAGGGAGTACCAAGACAACCAAGGCTGTGTAGCTAGACACTGTTTTAAAAACAGCCAAGCGGGTCGAGGGGAGAAAATTACCAGAAATGGCAGGTCATGTCTGTTATACCAGCATCTGAGAAATGGAGGGATGATCAGAAGGTCGAGATCACTCTTAGCTACGTAGCTAGTTTGAAGCCAGTTTGGGTGACAAGACAGCTTGTCTTAAAAATATTATAATCCCAGTTTGTGATACAAAAATCTCACTATAAAAAGTATTTACACAGACCTTTGGGTGAGAACCTGGGCTGCTGAATGCACTGGCACAGGAGACAACTTCCTGAAGAGAATACCAGCAGCACAGACACTAAGATCAACAATTAATAAATGGGACTTCATAAAACTAAAACGCTTCTGTAAGGCAAAGGACACCATCAATAAGACAAAACAGAAGCCTACAGAACTGGAAAAGATCTTCATCAACTCTACATCTGACAGAAGTCTGATCTCAAAAATATATAAAGAACTCAGGAAACTAGACATCAGAGTACCAAATAATCCAATTAAAAAATGAGGCACAGACCTAAACAGGGAATTCTCAACAGAAGAATCTCAAATGGCAGAGAAACACATAAAGAAATGTTCATCATCCTTAGCCATCATGGAAATGCAAATCAAAATAACCCTGAGATTCCATCTTACACTTGTCAGAATAGCTAAGATCAAAAACACAAATGACAGTTTATGCTGGAGAGGGGATGTGGAGCAAGGGGAACACTCTTCCATTCCTGTCAGGAGTGTAAACATGTACAGCCACTTTGGAAATCAATATGGTGATTTCTCAAAAAATTGGGAATCAATTTACCTCAAGACCCAATGATACTACTCTTGGGCATATGGTATGATCAATCATACCATAAGAACACTATTCAATTATGTTCATGGTAGAGTTATTCATAATAGCCAGAACCTGGAAACAACATAGATGCCCTTTAACTGAAGAATGAATAAAGAAAATGTGGCACATTTATACAATGGAGTATTGACTCAGCTGTTAAAAACAATGACATCAGGACATTTGAAGGCAAATGGATGGATTGAGAAAAGATCATCCTGAGTGAGGTAACCTATACCCAGAAAGACAAACATGGTATGTACTCACTCATAAGTAGATATTAGCGGTAAAGGAAAGGATAATCATGCTACAATCCACAGAACCAGAGAGGCTAGGTAACAAGAAGGGTCCAAGTTGGGATGCATGGATCTCCCTGGGAAGGGGAAATAGAAGAGATCTGGGTGGACTGATGGTGGGTGGACATGAGAACTTGAGGGGTTGGGTGAGAGGGTGGGTAGAGGGGGAGAGTGCTGAGAGAGATGACTGCAAAGGGCGCCTTCTGGGGGTCAGATAGAAACCTGATGCAAGGGAAACTCCCACAAGTCTACAAGGAGAGCTCCAGCTGAGACTCCTGGCCGCAGTGGATGCACAGCCTGAACTGTTCATCCCCTGTGATCAGATTGGTGACAACCCTGGTTGTCATCGGAGAGCCTTCATCCAGTGACAGATGGAGACAGATTCAGAGACCCGCAGCCAAACATTGAGCCAAGCTCTGGGAGTTCTGCTGAGGAGAGGGAAGAAGGATTGATGGTAGGAGCCAGGGGGGAACAGGAACATCACAGGAAACCCCACAGAAATAGCTAGCCTGCCTCATGGGAACTCACAGAGTCTGAACCAACAACCAGGGAGTCTGCATGGGACTGACCTAGGCCCTTTGCATTTTTGTGACAGTTGTGAAGCTTGGTCCATTTGTAGGACTCCCGGCAATGGGAGAAAGGGCTGTCCCTGGTGCTTTAGCTGGCTCTTGAGCACCTATTCCTCATGCTGGATTGCCTTGTCCAGCCTGAATACAGTGGGAGGTGCTAGATAAATAAATTAAATAAAAAAAATTAAAGCATCTGGGCTAGGGGTCAAAGGATTGAAGGGTTTCTGAAGAAGCAAACCAATACTGCTTTAGATAAAGTTCATGTTGGTTAACCCAAGAATGCTTTTCAGTACACTTATCTTGTTACAACTTATCTCCTCTCATTCATAAGTTTATGTGCAATTATATGAATTTGGTCTGTTATCAAGGTGATAGTGAAAGGGTGAGTATGAATTAATCCGGGCACCAGGAGGTACTTGAGCCAGTCAGGAAAAGCACATCAAACTAGGATCCAGGCCTGGATCACAGGAAGTCCCAGGAGAGTGGGAAGGCAGGGGATAGACTTGCTGGAAACTTGTGGACCTGTTTGGAGAATTTAGATTTTAAATCTGAGAACAAAGGGATCTCACTGGGTGGGGCGTTAAGTGAGAAGGAACATGATCCATATCCTTTGCTAAGGTCACTCTTAGAAAGTTGGAGTGCTGTGTGGAGAATGGGTAGGAGGTGACGGGAACAGTTGTGACAAGATCAGCTACAAGACATTTCACTTGTACAGACTCATCTTGGATCTTCAGACAAGGCAAAATGAAGTGTGGTTAGAGAGGGCTGGGACTCAATTGAGCTTTTAAAGAAGGTAGACTGAGATGATATCTTCCATAATGACAGGTAAACACAGACAGACCATACTTTCATAAAGCATAGGTAATGTTACCAGCAAGTTGATGGTGAAGAAACTGAATCACCACACTAATACTTCCATCTAATTTGACTGATTCCATTGATCTGGGCTTGGGTGTTTTAAGTAGATCTTCCTTACTGCCTATGGTGAACAGCCAGAACTAAGAACCCCAAGTTTAGACAGGGGAGAGAAGAGGCTGAGCCTTGTGAGCAGGGTTTCTCACACAAGGGCCAGCTGCATGGAAGACACTGGAGCAAGCAAGGGAGCCTGAGAGCAGGTCCCTTGAGACTGTGGAGGGTGAGAGCAGTGAGTGAAGACTCAAGGAGGAATACTCAACACCAGTAAACAGAGAAAGCAAGGAAACCAACAGCAGATGAGCATTTGGAGTTAGCGGTAGCCTCAGAAAGGGCAGTGTGGGGAGCAGGATGATTTGAGTCAGTGTCACGAGCCCTGAACGGTTGTGCATCGGGATAATGGAGGCAAGAGTCTGCTCTGTTTCTGAGATGGACTCAGCTTTGTTGCATGTTCACCCTCCCTGTGAGACAGAGAAGTATTTTGATGTTTTTCATTGCTTCACTTACATTTAACCAGGTCTTGGTATATACTACCTCCTGGCTGTGACTCTTCAGACAAGTTATTTAAGTAAGGCCTCGCTTTCCCAGCCTTTAAAGTGATGGTAACTGAACCTCCTATGCAGGGTGATGGCACAGACTGCATCGTTTCAAGTATAGCGCTTAGGACAGTGTTTTGTATATATCACGGACTCAGTGCATAACGGAACCATAAATTCATCACCCAAAACAATCTTGAAGGTATAAGAGGAAGTCGATGAATGGGTCTCTAAGACAACAGATACACTGGAACTATGATTAGCAAATCAGGCACTCAATTTGTAAGTATTATTCCTTAGTTAAAGAAGTGCTTTAAAATAATAAATAAAGTGCGTCTATTAAAGTCCTCATTGTGGGATACTGGCCCCAGATGCTCCCCAAACAATACAGGCTATTGCCACTGTTCTTTGTCCATCATGACTAAATAGTTAGACTCTAGGATTCTATTGCCAAAGACTCAAAGACAGAAAGAAATCAAGCTGGCACTGACCTCAAAACCTCCTGCCTGCTGCGACATGAAGTGTATGGGGTAACCACCCACTTTCTTATTGGATTTAAGGCCTATTCCATAGGCAGGAACTCATACCTGGGACTGTAAACCTGGCTAAAAGAACAAGACTGGGGAGGACATAGGCCTGGGGGAGGGGGTGGGGCAAACCGACATCTGCTGCTACATGGATGTACTGCCTTCTGAACATTATTACCCACAGATTAGTGCCACTCTCAACCTTGGTCAGAGAACTCCTCTCTGTAGTGGGCAGCGGTTGGTTAATGCAGAAACTCACAGCTGTGAGAATTAGTGACTGTTGACTGCTCTTAGCCCTCCCTACACAGGACATCTGTATCAACTCTCCCCCAAGGATCAGATAATGTCAATGAAGAGAGGCCAGAGAGAATGTAAGAGTGGGACGATGGGGAGGGAGGGGTGCTGGGAGAGTCTGTCTTCTGGACATGACATGGCTGTTGAACTCATGGACTCACTGGGACTGTGGTTACCTGCCTCAGAGCAAACCAACAGGGTATGCCAACGTTTAAGCGGGCAGTACTCGTTGGATCTGGTGAGCTACAAAAACAAACAAACATACAAACAAACAAACGAGTGGGACAGTAGGGCGTGAAAATGGATGGGAAGGAGACGTTTGAGGGTCTCCAGGAAGTGGGAGAGGGGAGATGAGGATGATGGGATTAAAATACATTGTGTGCATATGAAGTAGTTAAATAATATATGAAAGCTATTTCAAGCCCTTATGATTAGATGAAAACAGTCAGTATAAAGATTAGATGTAGGATAGAAAATCCACACTAGGTAGCTAGCTGAGTCGATTCCCCCAGAAGGTACAAAAAAAAAAACAAAAAAACTCCATGATATGAAAACGGAATGAGGAAAACATACAGACGTTGAAGTTTCTAATACTTGATAAATAAACGATCCCGAAAGAGACCAGGGCGAACAGGAATGAGAAAAACAGTAATTCAAGAAAATGTCCCGCAAGGGAATGAAATGATTTCCAGATTGAAATCGTTCATCAAATGTGACTAAAAACAAACACATGGTGCTGAGGTGTGTCGTTGAGGAACTTCATGGGGATGAAGAGAGTTCAGGAAACACCCAGAGGAAAGCAGGTACGCCCAGGAGACCAGCAGCCCTCAGCAGCATGTTAGCCTTCCCATCTGCTGCAGTGCGGGCCCTAGCAGGATGGACGAGACTGGCGGCATAGGACTCCATGTTTAGGGAGGAGGAAGAAAACGGGCATTTTCAAAACCGTGAAACTAAAAGCTGTACCATCAAGCATTTTCCCTCAGAAAGTGTCTAGCCAAGGAGAGACACAAGGACAAAGGACTCCGATCGGGAGACAAGGTATCAACACAGGCAAAGTGTTTACTCATATGGCGGTAAAGGAAAAGAGCCTGGACCGAGGCCAGCCCCGGGGCCTCGAGAAGCATCCGTGCAGACAGAGCAGGCAAAGCGGCATGCTGCGGACAGACGAGAGGCTCATAGCAGCTTTGGAGGCATGCTGGGAAGGGTAGCAGAGAAAAGAGGGGAGTGTAGTGGGTACCTGTTCCACCTATGACCTTGAAGGACCAGCCCTTACGGTGGCCTCGGGGCTAGATTAAGCTGAGGGGCACCTGCGCCAGTCCCGGTCCCCGCCTCCCTCCTGGGCTTGGATGGTGAGGACTGACTCACGTGGCAGGAGCAGTGTGGGACAGGACCTCAGCCTTCAGGGACCCTGCGACGATTTTTATTTGCCTATTCTGTTTAGTGAGTTGTTTTCTCCAATTAATGTTCTTAAAAACTCCCCATACCCCTTAAGCAGACACCCTTGGATTTCTCGCTATAGGGAGATGTTTAGCACTCCTTAGATGCAGTCTGTATTTAAATTCCTTTGGAGAAAAATGTTAAAAAGCACCATTTTAAGTCCATGTACAAATATTTTGCTTGGCAAAAAATAATAATTAATCATAGTATGGGAAAACAGCAATGGAATTGTAATCATTGGGACTCCTAAATTGAAGAAAATTTCTAGCTAAAGCCAGGACTTTTGGTGCCAAGGAAACCTTCTTGGGCCTGAATAAGGAAGGCTGTCTGTTTCTTCAGGCAGGTGTACGGTATTCCTTTATTTAGCATCAGCTGGGTGCCATGTAGAAAGTGCCTGTTATTCTTAAGAAATCCTGCCAAAACCAGTTGTTAAGCTAGCAGACTTAATGACAGCCACTATTTAAAAATGTATTGGTAGATAAATGTGTGCTTGTTTCTTGGAGTTATTTTCCTCAAAACATCCATAAATTTTTGACAGCTTTCTATTTTTAAGGCTGTCAGTGTCTGGAGCATTGGAGAGATTTTTTTTTTTTTTTTTCAGAAACAGAAAGTAGCAAAATTCTGCTTTTTTTTCCTTATACATCATCTTATTTCCTTTTCTCTTTTACAATTTTGCTCTTTACTTTTGAGAATTTCATACATGTATACGATCATGTGGACTCTGAATTTTCACCCTCTAGCTCTTCCTGTATCCTCTCCCCTTCTCAACTTTATGATGTCTTATTCTTTTTTTTTTTTTTTTTTTTGGTTTTTCGAGACAGGGTTTCTCTGTGTAGCTTTGCGCCTTTCCTGGAACTCACTTGGTAGCCCAGGCTGGCCTGGAACTCACAGAGGTCCGCCTGCCTCTGCCTCCCGAGTGCTGGGATTAAAGGCGTGCGCCACCACCGTGTGTTATTCTTTTTAAAACAACCCGCCGAGTCCAGTGTGGGTGTGGGGCCATCCACTGCAGCATGGGAAGCCTAGTAGTGAGAGCACAACCATTTTCCCTCCCCACCCCAACTTTTTCCTGCCAGTAGCTCCTCAGTGAGGTGCAGGGCCTGGAGATCATCTACCCATCTGTGCTGGGGTTCTGACTGGCTTGACCTTGTGTTAAGTAACCACAGCGGCTGTAAGTTCCTGATGGCAATAGCCACGCCGTGTCTGGAAGACAGCACCAAACACTTTCCCATCCTCCAGCTCCTACGTTCTTTCCACCTCCTCTTCCGTGATGCGCCCGGAGCCTTGGTGGTGCTGGAGGGGTGAACGTAGGATATAGATGTCCCTTTCAGGGCTGAGCTCTGAAGTCTTTTACTCTCAGCACTGGGACCAGTTCTGCATCTCTCCTTTGACTGCTGTCCATTGCTAAAAGGGGCTTACCTGAACAGCACTGAGAGCCGTCAGGTCTGTGGGTATAAACATAAATATCTAGAAGGTGCCTTGACAGCATGCCAATTTACTAAACTAAGTTCTGCAATTGTTTTGAGGACGTCATCATCCATTCTTACCTTGGCCCTTTGGGTCTCTCATCTAAAAACTTTCCTCCTGTTCTTCTGTGCCCCCTTCTCCCACACTTGCCTCTGTCCAGGGAAGCGTGGGGGAAAGTTTTCCCTGGAAGCTCATCTGGTAGCGGGCCCATCCCAGTCTCCCATGGAAGGAAGTCCTTGTTGCAGAGCCACAGAGATTGTTGGTGCTGATTATACATTCAAAATTTGGCCAAGGGACCATCGAGATGGCTCAGTGAGAAAAGGTGCTTGCAACCAACCCTCAGGAATTGGCTTCGATCTCCGGGACCCACATAGTGGAAGGAGAGAACTATCTCCCCATGTTGTTGTTCCCTGATCTCCACACATGAACTGTGTCATGTATTTTCACGCACATATTTTATACAAACACACACACACACACACACACACACACACACACTTAAATGTAATAATTTAAAAAAGAAACTTTAGAATTAAAAAAAAAAAATAGCCAAGTGCTGAGTATGGCACCAGGTACCTGCTAGGCCTAAGGACTCAGGAGACAGCCATAGCTTCCACCTTCCCATATTTCCCAGGGCAGGAGCAGTCAGATATATGACTGATGATTTAATTGCAATCCCAGGGTGCGCCATGAGGAACCAATGCAGGATGGATGTGTGTGTTTGTTGAATGAATGCATGTCCTCCTCATCATGGGGCATTTAGAGCAAAAGGACAAGATGCAGCTGACTTTGAAGGGGTACTCATTAGAAATGAAGGCAGCTAAAAAAGGAAGGTGACGTTACTTAAGAGAACTTACTAGTCTATTAGTGGCTGCCTAAATGAGGAGAAATCCAGTTCATTTCAGAACATGGTGTTTCCCTGCCAATTCCTGGTAGCACAGTCAGTGGGAGTTAAACCTATCTATCTGTCGTAGGTGTTAAGAAAGAGGGACTGTCTGTTCCCTGGCCTGTCATCTGTATCCTACAGCATCCCAGACACCAGAACGGTTGCATTTAGAGCATTTGCAGGACTGCCCAGGGAGTGGATGCAGGACCTTACAAAATGGTTTGTGGCAATCAAAGCATGGCGTGCAGTCTACAAATAAACAGCTGAACTAAAATGTTAGTCCCAGCCAAACAGATTATGACAGAAAAGAGCTCACAGAAAGAAAAGAGAAAAGGGGGGGGGGAGAAGATATAGTATAGGTAAACTCTAATTTCTGTTGCTGTTATAAAAAACTTAGAAGGGGAAAGGATTTATTTGGCTTACATTCCCAGGTATCATTAGGGAAAGTCAAGGCAGAAATCTACCCCATGAACCTGAAGCAGAAACCATGGAGGAATGTTCCTTGCTGGCTCACCCATTCATGTCTGTGCTTCTGTAGCTTTCTTAGATAGCCTGGGACCACCAACCTGGGGAATGGTGCCACCCATGGTGAACTTGACCCTTCTGTATCAATGAACAATCAAGACAGTCTTCCACAGACATCCCCACAGGCCAGCCTGATCCGAGCAATCCCTCAACTGAGACGCCTTTTCCAGGTGACTCTAGGTTGAGTTGACAGTTAAAGCTAACTAGGATAAGTTACCATCCATTCAGTTTTTTAAAGCCAGGAACAAGGCACGGCCGTGGTTGTTTTCGATATTCTTATATTCACCAACATCATTTGGCTTACAACTGCCAGTGAGCTAATTCCAGGAAATCCAACACCTTCTGGCCTCCATGGGCACTGCATACATGTGGTACACTACAGACACGTAGGTACATACACACATACACACAAAAATTAAAATTAAAGACAAGAGACGATAACAAATAAAATGAAATTAGAAAGAGTTCAGTATTAAATACAGGCAACAAAGGCAAAGGTCAGGCAAGGAAAACCCTACTTGTAGTTCGGACGACTGGACAGTTGTATCACTCAGGCTCAGTACAGGAGCATCTCCTTTACTGGAGGAAGGGGCATAAGATGATGAGTTCAGGTGTGTCTAAAGCATCTCTCGTGTTTTCAGGTGGTGTGAAGCTCCGTGCTTGTCAGATTAAGTCACATCTGAAAATATGTAATAAGATCAGAGAAAATGAAAGCATGTTTGCAGGAAATTAAAACTGGTTTACAAGAAAGAGAAATAAAAAAAAAGAAAGAAAATCAGAAACAGAGTGAAATCTGGAAGACCATCATTCAAAATTAATATAAGCTATGAACTGAACTGTGTCCACTGAAGAAAGCAGAAAGGAAGTTGAAAATGGTCTAAGCAAGACTAGAACAATTTGGGGGAAGGAGGAGAGGGGGAGGGACAGAAACACAGAGAAGGGGTTGGGGGTGGCAGGTAAATGGAACACACACACACACACACACACACACACACACACACCATGAATTTTGAAAAGTTTGGATGAGAGAGGGAAGAGCATGCACACAGCTGAAGGACCCCCCAGGTGCTCGGGGCGTCATGAGGTCCTGCATCAGAGATGAAGGCTGTGGAGGGATGCTTGGACAGAGGGAGGGAGGAAGGGAGAGAGAGGGAAGGAGGCAGGGTGGGAGGGAGGGAGAAAGGGATGCATTTGCAGATTCAAGACCACAGGTGAAGGTGGCCTTGGAGAGAAGAAAGCGCCCTCATTGACTGAAGGGAGCCAGTGTGCTGGTACATGTGTGAGGTGGGGACGGATGGCACTTAGGTGATGGCCTTGGTGTTCTCCATGAAGACTTGTGTATGTATGTGTTTGTGAACATGTAGCTTTGCTCTTCTTTTTAAGTGGTGGTAAAAATAGAGATAATAGAAAATTCAGGCTTTTAATAACTCTTAAGAGAACAATGCAACAGTAAGTGAAGTCTCAAGACTGTCCTATCAAGAACTGATGAGAATATTGGCAATCTGAAGGGAGGAGGCGTCTTGAGGATTCAAGGCAAAGTCTCAGATAGCTACTAGAGAAGAGTGTGACCAACCAGAGGCCCACTGTTCTGCCTTCTCCCAAAGGACCGAGGGAGGCTGGAGGGAGGCTGGAGGCCAGAGAGCCTGTGTTCACACCAACAAGGTTTTCTACTTGCTCTAAGAAAAGATAAGCTGCCTTGATAGAGGAGCCAAGAAAAACTGAAGTAGGAGCCATGCGGTATAATCTTTTAGTGAATGTAATATTGCAGCTACTCCTCACAGTACATAGTCCAACAAACTCCAGCTGGCCTAAACAGTGACTAGCTTTCAAAGTAAGATTGATAAGATATACATACAAATGTTTACAGAGTCTGAGGAGGTGAAAGTGGTTTGTATGCCATTCAGCACCTTGTCTTTAAATGTCGGCTCTTGTCCATGTATGATCCTCGGCAGCATCTTGTATTCATCCACTATAATCCAGATTCAATTTTTTCAGGATCGCTTGTGCTTTCTCACTCCACCTGGAGTATGAACACTCAGAGAACCAAGGGAATACCATGCATTTATGCCTTTGAAGAGCTTATTACCTAGCAGGGGACAGTTAGGGTCAGGGGAACAGACACATGAAATGGCACTACAGTTGATGGACAGCAGGCAGCGACAGGAATATTGAAACAACCAGTATTTCTGGACAGATAGGGTTTTTGGTGCTGGTTCACACAGTAACAACCCAACAGTTCAGTATCAGTTACAACAGGACTTTTAAAGACAGTGGAAGCCCACACCTGAAAGTTTAACTTTGGGCAGGAATCAGGGAGTTGAGATACACCTCCCAGAATTGAAGGATAGGTAGGGTGAGCCTTGAAAGCAGCTGGATTTAGAGTCCAAAGCGCTGCCATTTACAGAGGCAATTTTCAGGCTCAGACAAATTCCCTTTGTGCACAATTATCATGTATTTGACAATAAAAACAGTTCGTTTCTAGTCTCAGGGGCAGCGTGCGGAGCCGGCAGGGTTGGTGCGGGATGCTGTGGCTTGTTTTCTGTCTAGCAGCCCAAAGGCTAACTCATTAAAATTCAAGGATGGATCACATGGTGGGTGGCAGAACAAATGTCGTCTTCGCCAGCAGTGCTGAGGCCTTGGAGACATTTCTCCCAGAAGCTAAGCTGCTCTTTGCAGCTGTTCAGTAAGACATTGGCGAGGTGGTGCCGCCCCCTCAGATCCACTTCAACACATATGGTCATGACAACATCTAGAACAAAAACAGGAAGTCCTCGTGGCTCGGGGCCATGGTTATATCATTCCTTATTCCAAAACAAAGTCATTTTAAATATAAAAAAAAAATTCAACCTGAATGTATCTCCTGTTTACGGTTTAGCCCAAGGACAAGGATTATTCCAAGGGATTGCATTTTCAGGGCTGGGGATCAACCCAAGGCCTTGCGTGTTCTAGGTAAATGCTCTCCACCCCTTGGGACATCTGGACTGGACATACAGATAGTCTTATATTCTCTAGTGGGTTATACTATTGGAACAAAAAGAGCATCATGAAGCTTGGTAGAAATCATGGTATTTTTACTCTGATCCTGTTGTGGATGTATCATGGTTTAGGGCAAATGGACAACAATGTGAGATTCTCATTCAGTCATTCCTGTTATGAATGAGTACCAGGATTCTTGGAGGAGAGGGGTAATTACAGATGGGAAAAGAGATGAAAATCCCTGAATTTTATTAAAACATTACTCATCATATGTGTGTGTGACTGTAGGCATACTCACATGCACACACTACTACATGGATTGTGCATGTCTACATTCCCCTATACTCTGTTCACTGTTCAGTTCAGTAGCTGTGAGCTTCCTTAGGACTCACATTTTTTCAGTTTGTTTTGGGAGCTGGATACACTATGTAGGTCAGGCTAGCCTTGAAGTCACTGTGTATTCCCAGTTGGCCTCAAGCTTGATATGTTCTTGCCTCAGTCTCCTGAGTGATGAGCTAACAAGCAACCCCCACACACACACATACACACCTGGGGCCAGCCTCTAATAGTCTTTTTCCCAGGGTTCCAGAAGAGATGCTACTAGTGGCAAGAATTAATCTGAGGGATATGTGAATGAATCTAAGTACACTGAGTTTTTTAGTCCAGACACTTTATTCTTCTGAGTCAAAATCTACCCCCACAGCTTCAGTCCTGTTCTCATCCTTAGCTCCTCTTCATCCCTTCCTTTCCTGTCCTCTCCATGTTCTAAGTTCTTTCTGACTTTGTTCCTTATCCTAGCTCTCGCCTCATCTTAGTTCATTCTTCCAGTCCTCTCAAGTCTCGGAGGTTCTCAGTTATAGACCCATACAAAGCAGCAATTCTCCAGCCAAAGTCACCAGGCTTGAATTCTTACAGGGTCATAAAGGCAGAGAAGAGTTTACCTCAGGCAGTGACAGTCAGGCTTTCTTTTACAACCCAAATCGGAGTATTAAAGGAGGTGGGGCCAACTAGGAGCTAAAATCGGTCAATAGATCAGAAAAAGGGAATTTATGTGCTCAAACTACATTCCTAGAAGTGGTTAGGTAAAATGTTAGGAGTCTACAATGTCAGTATATGTCATGAGTAAAAATAAAACTGCCTGTATTTCTTTAGGGTTTTTAATTGTCTCGGTATAACTCAGCTGTGCCATTTTTTCTGGCAGGATGGGGGTGGCTAGGCAGCCTGTGTCACAGTTTGATGTACCTGGTATGTAAAAAGCTCTTTTGTCCTAAGGAGGGTTAAAGCTTAATTTGCACAAGAAACAAAGCTATGTACCTAACATCTGCCTGGCATACATGGTGTCTCCATATGGATATTTACCTTAATTCAGAAGAGTAGCAGGTGGTCTAGAGTACTTATGCTGTCTGCCATTTGTCCTTGCATGTTTGAGAGGTATCTCAGATAAAATGCTTTTGTCTGGAGCTGGCCCTGGCTTTGGGTGCTAGCTAAAGGAGATGTCTGATTCTAATGCTAAAATAGAAAACAAAAAGCCTAGAAGAAGGAAGCTTTGCCTGTGTGACTGTTATCCAAATACCTTAATGATCAATCTGCACTTAGTTCTTAGGAGAAAGAATCAGTTGGGGAAGCTATAATAGCACACATGAAATTCATAGCAGAAAACAGCTGATATATTCAAAAGCCAAATAACACCAATACTCCTTGAGCCTTGCCTTCCTCTGGAAAAATCTTTGACTCTTCCAGGTAATAGCTTTGCCATAGTCAGCTGAATTCCTACTTCATATTTCTGTAGCTCATAGCACTTAGATTCTTTAAATACCTTCTCACCAAAAACAATTAGGGCATCTTGGAGAAATGGCTAGCTACAGCTCTGGAGAAGGAAATGAAAAAGATGGGCCAGAAGCATCTCAGCAGGCCATGCAGCAAGACCCAACAGCAAGAACGTTGTCGAAGGCCACCGTAGAGCTAGAGCAGTGGCCCCTCAGGTAAAAGTGACGGCGGAGGAAGCTTCACTACCCGAGTTTGAGCTCCAAACCCACGTAAAGATGGAAGGAGAGACCAGATTTCACAAAGTTTCCCTGACCTCTGAGAATGTACACCCACATCTACACATCACTCCCCTCAAACAATCATAGCAACAAAATCTCTGAAGTCCCAAGGGATGGGAGGAGCCATCCTTGAAGAGATTTTTATGGACCTGGGACAGAGCACTTGCCTAGCAACCAGAAGGTCTTGGGTTCTATCCCCAACACTATAACAAATAAATGAAACAGTATAGAGGCTCCTTTGGAGCACCCCAATGAACGAACTTTGAAAATAGTAAGCAAGAGGCAATAATTAAATATGAATTCCACTTTTGCAATAAAAGCACACCACCATCTCACCACTTAGAAATATGAGGGGACTTTTAAAAAGGAAACCTAACTTATCCAGCTAATGAATAACAAAGGAACAAGAAATGAAGGCAGTACTGCCTTGCAAAGCCTAAAAAGTTACTGCATGTAAGACTGGTGTTCAGAGGCTGCCAGAAGCATGCAAGTGGGGTGAGTTGACTGTGTGTGTGCCTTATTACGGTATGCGCCTTGTGAGGGAAGCTAGTCCCGCTCTAGATTTCTTTTAATGACTCTGAGGATGGAACTCAGGCCCTCATGCAAGTTAAACATGTGCTCTATCACTGAACTCCTCCCAATTCCCCTTTCCAGATTCATGAAGTAAAGAAAGTACCCTGGAATGTGACAGTATATGGAGGCAAACATTCAAATAATGTCATTGAGAATCCATATTATGGGATTTTAAAAAGTTATCCTCCCTTTGTGTTCTCTCCCCCGCCCCTTAGGGGATAGGCAGAGGTTGATGAGAAGCAGCCTTTCATGGAACCTGACCTAACTCCTTTGGCTGGGTTGCCCGGGATCTCCACCTCTACCTCCCCTCCTAGCACTGGGGTTGCAGACATGTTCCACCATTGTCCAGCTTTTATGTGGGTGCTGGGCATCTAACCTCAGGTCCTCATGCTTGTGGAGCAAGCAAGCACGTTGCCCATGGGGCCATCTGCCCAACCTCTAACGATGGGATTCTAGGAAGAACTTAGGGTTGAGGTGTTGCTCAGTGGCAAAGCCCTTGCTTTGCACGCATGAAGCAATGGGCTCAGCCTCCAGCATCACAAGACAAAAATAACAACAACAAAAAAATAAAAAAATAAAAAGGAAAGTGGAATGCCCTCTGTAGAAGAAGAAGTTGTTGGGACACAGGTCCAGAATAACCACATGAGGCACCTGGAAAGACACATCCACCTTGCTGATGTTCAGGTCACCAGCTTGTCGTGCTTTCTTATGGCAGCCCTAGCAGAGCCGCAGAGCAGCCTCGCCACAGAATTCAGTATGACTCAGATCAGGCTCCAACTCCCACTGACAATGTGTAGAAATAAGACGACACTGGAAAATGTCAAACACCTCGGAAGATGTGTTGTGGAAGTTTTACAGGACAAATAACCCAGTGTTGTTTTTTGTTTTTTTTTTTTAAGGTTCATTTATTTTATGTGCATTGGTGTTTTGCCTGTGTGTATGTCTACGTGATGGTGTCGGAGCCTCTGGAACTGGAGCTGCAGACAGTTGTGAGATGCTATGTGGGTGCTGGGTATTGAACCCGGGCCCTCTGGAAGAACAGCCACTGCTCTTAATCACTGAGCCATCTCTCCAGCCCACAATCCAGTTTCGTCAGTTAAAAATTAATAAAACGCTTCCAAGATTCATCAGTCAAAGAGGTGTGAAATGGATTTGGATTTTCCTGACAGTTTATGCGAGAACTAGACTTTTGGATGGTGACTATTTGGTGAAATGATGGTTATGGGGAAATATGAGCAGTGGGGTTATGTATAAAATACACGTCAGTGAGACAGGGTGTCCTAGAGGGGATCAGTAATGAAGAGAGAGGTGAAACCAGATTGGCTGTCAATTGATGCTGGCTGAGTTGAATGGTGAGCACTGGGGCACTGTCCCTTCGTTCACTGTGTGCACTTCCGTTCCACAGACAAGTAAACCAAACTGCACCACCTTTCACTGCAGCTCATGAAGGTGCAGGTCTCCTCTCTGGTGAGAGGAACAGGCTCCAAACTGACACCAAGCAGCTACAGCAAAAATGCCCTTTCTCTCTTCCTCTGCTGCTCACAAAGAAGCAAGAGATGTCCAGGAGGCGCCAACATAAATAGAGGGAGCCTGGGCTGCTGAAGCTGGCAAAAGCTCCTGGATGTCTTAGTGCCAATGTCAGGAGTGACATTGCATTCCCAATAGGAGACCCCAGACAGTCTACTATGTGGGATTTTATTAGGTGTTTGGACACCTGTTCTGAGGCCACATGCATGAGAATGCTCGATGCAATGGTCACTTCATGTAAGTCCCTTTAAAATACTGAATGGAAAGCAGTCAACACCTCGGTGTATTTCTGCATTGCAAGCCAGTTCTTGGCAGTGGCAATTTTTGCAGTATGTTGTTGTTCTGTGCTAGAGGACTGGTTGGAGCGGACTGCATAGCCTGCGTAGGGGAAGCCCAGCTGGAGTCCAGAAGGGCAACCAGCAATGTGCTGGTGACATCATTAGTCGCATTCTGGAGCTCAGGGAAGGAAGCCAATCTGGTAAATTAATGAAAACGTGTTCACTCAGGGCACAGAGACTATTCTTGTCTCAATTCTTTACTTCAGTCTAGTGATAGAATGTTTAACAAGCCTTTGAAATAAAGTGGTTATGTTTCCTGGGAAATAAAAGCAATAAATCAAACTCAAATGATCACAGCACTAGACGTGACGCTTACATGCTCAGGACTGAACAATCTCCCCAAACAAGCAGCGTCCAAGAGAGTGGGTGCTTTGTTCCAGCAGGGAAAATGACATCTGTAGGAGCACCGCCCCTCTGTCTCTGAAGAGTAGCACTCCTCAGTCATTCTGAGGTCTGCAGAGGTCAGACTGGCAACCCGGGGAACCCTCTTGTACTTTCCCAAATGCGTTCATTGGGGAAACAATTTGATTTTTATCTTTTCAACAGGATAGGGTTCGTGCTACATGGGATTACACAGTTTTGTTTACATTTAAATGATCTCTACCCTACCTGCCTTTTCAAGATAATTTCTGTCCTACGTGAGCCATTTCATAAATCTGTTCTGAACTATGAATGATATGAAAACTGTAGACATTTTCTTTATGTGGGACAGAGAAAACTTCTAAGTAAGAGCAGGAGAGCCAAGTAAGTGTTAAAAATGGTTACCCAGGCTGAGAAGGTGGCTCAGTAAATAATGTGCTTGCTGAGCAAACAGGAGAGCTAAACTGAGTGCAGATCCCCAGCACCCACATACAGGCTGGATGTGGCAGTGCACACCTGTAACCACAGCACAGGGGGTGGGGGGAGGGGAGGGGAGGTAATCAGAATAGAAGGGTCAGACACAGTAGGATCCCTGGGCTCAGTAGCCCACTAGTCTCTAAGTTCAGTCAGAGTTTTAGACCCTGTTTAAAAAATTAAGGTGTAGAACAACCGAGGAAAAGACTCCATACTGATCTCTGGTCTCCACACAACACATGCACACACGAGAACGTGAACATGTAAAATAACGTAAACACAGATCTTCCATGCTTCATCATGGATGATTGTACTTGAAAGTTTAATATATATAATAAAGGAGCTGGGTGGTGGTGGTGGTGGCGGCGGCGGCGGCGGCGGCGGCGGCGGCGGCTTATGCCTTTAATCCCAGCACTCGGGAGGCAGAGGCAGGCGGATCTCTGTGAGTTCGAGGCCAGCCTGGTCTACAAACTGAGTTCCAGGAAAGGCGCAAAGCTACACAGAGAAACCCTGTCTCAAAAAACAAAAAAGAAAGTTTAGCATTCACACATTTCCTTAGTGCCTATTTCACTTGCTTCTAAGTACAGCAGTTAAAAAAAAAATGCTTATTCATATCCCTGCGTGTGTCTTTGTCTACATGACACAGACATCTGGTAGGTCCCTGAGCACATACTGGATGCATGCTCACACTGTAAAATCTGGCTAAGGCATCTATTATTTAATGACAGGAACAACAAACATCGATGACACCGAGAAAAACAACAACAATAAAACAAAACCTGAGGGAGCAGCTTGCCAAGAAGCCAGGTCATCACACCCAAGGGTCACAGTACAGATGCATGTCACCCTTTGCACAAGGTACACATACACAGGTGAACAGCTTCTGGACCCTTGGGGCCATCAGTTGTCTCACCTTGTCTTCTGGGTCCTTCAGTTGTCCCATCTTGTCTTCTGGGTCCTTCAGTTGTCCCATCTTGTCTTCTGGGTCCTTCAGTTGTCCCATCTTGTCTTCTGGGTCCTTCAGTTGTCTCACCTTGTCTTCTGGGTCCTTCAGTTGTCCCATCTTGTCTTCTGGGTCCTTCAGTTGTCCCACCTTGTCTTCTGGGTCCTTCAGTTGTCTCACCTTGTCTCAATTTTTGAGTCAGTATTACCTTTTTGGCCTTATATTAAATAGGTTGTTAAACTCAAAGATAGATGCTTGGTTTTTCCAGCATCCTGAAGCCCAATCATAAAACAAGTATCGCACATGCCTTCAAGAGAATTCTGTAAGCCACCCAGGATTTTGCCCATTAAGCACAGCTTCTTGGTATGGTGGACTAGCAGAGCTGGAAATATTGCTCAGCAGTTAAAAGCATTTGCTGCACCTACAGAGGACCTGGGTCCAGTTCCCAACACCCATATGAATGCTCTCAAACATCTTTAACTCCAGTTCTGGGTAATCCGACACCCTCTTCTGGCTCCTTGTGCACATGGCATGCATGTGGTACATACACATACATTTAGGTAAAACAAAAATAGATATAGAAGAAGGAGGAGGAGCTTCTTGGGGCTGGAGAGATGGTTCAGTGGTTAATTAAGAACACTTGTTGTTCTTGCAAAGGACCAGAGTTCAGCTCCAACCACCACATTAGGAAGCCCACAACTGCCTATAACTCTAGCTCCAGTGCCCTCTTCTGGTTTCCAAGGGCAACATTACCCACATGCACATATACACATAGACACACATTGTAGGTGGAGTTTTCCTGTCCAACCACCTGCTCCCAAATAACCAGCAGCTGCTTCCCAAATAACTGACTCAGAGACTAAATATAAATTATAAATGCTCAGCCAATAGCTCAGGCATGTTATTAACTAGCTCCTACAACTTAACCCATTTCTATTAATCTATGTCCTGCCCTAAGGCTTCTGGCTTTTACCTCTGTCCCTTTTGTGTGTCCGACTCGTTCTCCGTCTGGCAGACGACTCCTCTCACTCTGCCCTTCCTCCTCCCAGCATTCTCTCTGTCTCAGGCTGTCTTGCCCAATCTCTTCCTGTCCAGCTATTGGCCAATCAACTTTTTACTAACAATGAGAGCAATACATATTTACAGTGTACAAAGATTGTTCTACAGCAACACATAGACACCTAAATTGAAAAAAAAATAAAATAAAATAAATCACCTTTAAAAAGAAAGTCGCTTCTTTCTCTTTCCACTAGGCTATATTTATTCTAGGATAACTCCTTTGCATTTATGTTTCCCTACCAGTAACTGTATGTTATGAATATCTACAACCCTTCATGGGTTTTTCGTTGTTGTTGTTGTTGTTTTTTGTTTGCTTGTTTGGTTGGTTTTTCGAGACAGGGTTTCTCTATGTAGCTTTGCGCCTTTCCTGGAACTCTCTTTGTAGACCAGGCTGGCCTCGAACTCACAGAGATCCGCCTGCCGCTGCCTCCCGAGTGCTGGGATTAAAAGCGTGGGCCACCACCGCCCGGCCTCCCTTTATGTTTTTAAGTAATGTCTATGATAGCCTGTAACTGGAGGGGAGTTTCTGTCTTGCCAGCAACTCCCAAATACCCAGCAGCCACTGCCCAAATGCTTGGCCAGTAGCTCGGGTTTATTACTAACTAGCTCTTACACTTAAATTAACCCATAATTGTTACCTATGTTTAGTCACGTGGCTTGGTACCTTTTCCCAGTACAACCTTCTCATCTTGCTTCCTCTGCATCTGATTGGTGACTCCTGACTCCACCCTTCTCCTTCCCATCGCTCTCAGTTTGGCTTTCTTACTTAACTTCCTGCCCAGCTACTGGCCTGTCAGCTTTTTATTAATCAATGAGAGTAAGACATATTCATAGTGCAGAAAAGGATTGTTCCACAGCAATAGGCTGTTGATCAAGGATCAAATAAGTGTTATCCCAGGGAGAAAAGATGAAATGTTTAGGGAGCAGTGTACAGCATAAATCATAAATGATTTCAAGGTGGTGATTCAAGATGGAAAGTCAACTAAAATAAAAAAGTCGGACTCAACCCTCTTACACTGTGTGTGACGCTAATCTAGAGCATCCTGAAATCCCTTTCTACCCTTCAAAGCCCCTGCTCCTGAGAAGGGCTGGGTGATGGTGCCTGGCTGTATTCAACCCCAGCCTGGTCTCTGGTGGTGGGATGAATAGCACCCACACTAAGGTTAGGGAGGATCTTCTCAAGCAGCCAGCGTCTCTGAAATCGTACCCCATCTGTTGCTGTTCATCACGGCACCTCCCCTCCCCGCCCCATCCACCTGTGCAGAAGGCTAAGCTGGAAAAGGAAGATATGAAGGAACTCATCTTGAAGCTCTCCCTGAGGGGATCTGATGACTAAGTGTGGGCTGCACTACAGATGCAAAAAGATCCTTGGAAATAAAGGTCTTCTTCTAAGTGTTCCAAGCAGAGAACAGAGGGAAAATTATTACTTCCAGCAGTAGAAAGTACAAGCATTGATGACTCCTTCAGGAAGTGACCACTGAAGGAGCCACCCACTCAAGAAAACAGGTCCTTAGGGTCCTCAGCAATAGCCAGACATTCATGGACACACAAGTACCACTTCACGGTGCCTGTGGAAATTGCAGAGCCCCGAAGGGGAGTGTCTCTATTTGAAACTCAAGTGAGTAACTTACTGTGCTATGATTAGGTGGGAGGCTGAGTCACTGGAACTTAAAACAGTGACTTTTAAAATTTAACCTCCGAATCCAAAAAGACAGCCATTTAATGACTTATTAGAAGTATTTTTAGTCCACCAGACAGAACTCACAAGATGTGGGTCAGTGCAGCAGACAGAAGAGACAAGGTGGCCTCATGTACCATGGGTGCTGGGCACTCAGTGCTCCAGACTAACCAGCTATTTTAGTCAGCTTACGAAAACATCCATTTATGACAGCGATCTCTCTAACATACCAAGAGGTCACTGGATTATTTGGTCATGACTGAAAGCAGCCACAGGGTCCACAGTGGTCCCAGCTCATTACAGAAGGCTAGATGCGTAGAGCATGCACAGCCCATCCTCGAGGCCCCTCTTCAACACCCGGAATATTCTCTTTGACAGAAGTGTCCACATGAAAACCACGCTTGTCCTGTCGGTGTGAGACACTTACATAAGCGAGGGCCAGCCAGTCTTTCCCGGGCACGGAGGCCTAGTTACTCTCCTCAGCCCATTTCTTGACTTTCAAGCTGCTAGGGAAGAAAATGGTCATCTCTGAACCGGCAGTTGTAAAGGAAAATTTAAACACTGTTGTGTAATAAAAATAGTTTAAATAGTATAAGAAACAGTCCATTTAAAATCAGTTCCCCTGTTTTCTCCAAAACCTTCATTGTGTGCAGCATCACAGGCTCTCACTGGAGATAGGAAAAAAAAATACTTCTTTCTTTCTTTCTCTCTTTCTTTCATTCTTTCTTTCTTTTTTTTTTGTATTTTTGACATAAAAAATAGACTGTAAATGAGTTCTACGTCAGAAACCACTGAAGATACAGATGGCTATGGGAACCTAAGTAGTGGACTGGGGTGTGGCTTAGTGGTAGAGGACTTGCATAACAGGGATGAATTTCTTGGTTCAATCCTCAGACACACACACACACACACACACACACACACACACGAGAGAGAGAGAGAGAGAGAGAGAGAGAGAGAGAGAGAGAGAGAGAGGAGAGAGAGAGGAGAGGGAGAGCTGGACACACACACACACACACACACACGAGAGAGAGAGAGAGAGAAGAGAGAGAGAGAGAGAGAGAGAGAGAGAGGAGAGAGAGGAGAGAGAGAGGAGAGGGAGAGCTGGACACACACACACACACACACACGAGAGAGAGAGAGAGAGAGAGAGAGAGAGAGAGAGAGAGAGAGAGAGAGGAGAGAGAGAGGAGAGGGAGAGCTGGACACACACACACACACACACACACACACACACACACACAGTAATTTACTCACAATGTCATGAGGCAGGGGAGCATCCTCATGACATAACCAGGTATCATGGGCAGGCAGGTGGTCACAGTGTTCTGTGGAGGAAAGAAGAGTAGATAACTGTGGACAGACAGAGAGATGCTGTCTAGGAGAAACAGTGCTGTGCTACATTTACAAAGCCCCATGGGCATCCAGCAAGAGAGCATACAAGTGGAGAGAAGGGAATTCTAGCCACAGGAATCACATAGGAAAGGGGTGGAGGTGTGGAAGGAAGCCTTGCGACCTGCTCAGGAGGGACCGGCTAGATTGTTCCACAATGAAAGCTTTGTGCTTAGTTCTAGTAGACAATCAACTCTTTTTGTTTTTTTAATTTGGAAGTGAGGAAGTGAGGGCTAGGGAGGGGGCCCAGCAGGATTAGGTGCTTGCCTCCAAGCCTGGCAACCTGAGTTGGATCCACTGAACCTACATGGTAGAGAGAGCCAACTCCGAAAAGTCTTCCCCTGACCTGCCTCTACATGTGCACAATAACGCACATGCTTGCACACACATACTTGCACACACATGCACACAGGACAGGAAGTAAGACAGCGATACCAAATCCAGAAGATGCTGCAGCAGGACTAGGGTGGGAGCCTGATCTGCAGCCCTGGGGGGCTTCAAAGGACTCACCTACACACACGGCAGCAGCTAACCGTGGAGGGGCGGAGGAGAAGTGAGAGAAGAATGTAATTCTGATGGCTCGGGGCATGGGATTGTGTTACTCATCAGAACAGTCATCACAGGGAAGAAGAAACTTTAGGGGTGGATGGGGGGTAGAAAATGATGGCAGGATGAGTTGTGAAGCAGCACTCTATCATAATTGGATGAGTTCTTAAGCTAATGCCAAAGAATCTTTACTACGGGCTAGAGACTGTTTAAGTGTTAAGTATTAACTCATTTAGTGCTTATCAAGAGTAAATGCCACATACTACTATACCTGCTTTATGAGTGATTGCAAGGTTTGGAATGACAGCTCTAAGCTCCAGCGTTTCTGTATTTACAGTTTTCTCTAGGATCTCTGAAAAGTGAGAGCAAGACCTATGTATGATATGAGAGAAATTAGTGACAAGTCTAAACTATCATAGTGTCTGGATACTCATGTATCTCAATAAATGCTAGAAAGTATTGTGATTGTCATCTTTGAAATGCACTAGCACCAAGAAGCCGGCATTTTTAGACACATTATAGACCGAAAAGTACACATTTTTCATAGTAACATGTTGATTTTCATATTATAGTCACATATACTATTTCCTGGTTAGGTGGTGGGTGATAAGTGTATGAAAATATGAGACCTGAGTTGGCAAGATGTAAAGTGTCTGCCATGCAAATATGAGAACCTTGAGTTCAGTCTCTAGAACCCATGTTAAAGTAGGTGTAGTGTGCTTCTGTAATCTCAGTGCTCCTACTGGGAGGTGGGAGGTAGAGAGACAGGAGAACTCCTGGAGCTCAGGCCAGCTAGCCTGGCACCTGTAGAAGCAAACAGTAAGAAACTATTAAGGTACAAGGTAGGAATCAATACCCAAGTGTAGTTAGACTTTTCTCTTCTGCCTACCAGTTCCCAAATAAGCAACACAGAGGCTTAATATTATTTATAAATGCTCAGCCAATAGCTCACACTTGTTACTAGCTAACTCTTACACTCAAATGAATCCATAATTCTTATCTATGTCTAGTCATGTGGCTTGGTACCTTTTCTCAGTACAGCATGCTCATCTTGCTTCTCTGTGTTTGCTGGTGATTCTCTGACTCCTCCCTTCTTCCTCCTAGCATTCTCCTAGTCTGGCTTTCCTGCCTATCTTTGTCCTGTTCAGCTATTGGTCAGTAAGCTTGTTTATTAAACTGATCACATTGACAAATCTTCACATTGTACAAGGGATTATTCTACAGCATTTCCCCCTTCTTGTCTATTAAAAAGAAAGTTTTTAACTTTAACGTGGTAAAATTATATATAACAAGAACAGTTATCAAGTAAGAATTACAATTACAATATTGAGTCTATTTGTATTTGGCAAAATTAGAGAAAATATTATCTATCATATCTTGGTGACTCTAAAGTTTTATACCTAATTTGCTTTTTATCATAACTAAGGAAAACTTTAACCATGGCCATCTAGTCTTCAGCTCCATCAAAGTCCCCAAAAGGGTGAAATGTTACGTAACAACAGGGACATTTCACTGCCTGGACAGTTACCCAAAGTTCTGTAACATTCAGGCATCCACCTCTGGCCTATAGGCCTAGCATATCTGATAGACTTTCCTGTGAAGCAGGGGATTCTGAATGAAGGACTGTCCCACCTTGTCTTGGCAAAGTTTGGCAGTCATCTTCTTTTGCATCCTGCTGGTCCAGTTTGGACAGTATCTGTCAGCAATTGAGGCAAGGGCAGTATCTTTGCCCACGTGGATTGCTTTCACCACAAAGAGAATAAACTCCATGCACAGTTTCTTCAATGCCATCATCTTCTCTGAAGTAGATTGGTCTGCCAGGTGCAGATGTGCCTCACTGTCATGAAAAGCCTTAGGTTATTAAACATATTAAATGCCACATTCTGTAGGTCTTTGAAGTGTCTGAAGACCATCTATCAATCTAAATATATCTGTGTATGACCTTGAAAACAGACCTAACATGACTATAAGTTTGACTATTAAGATAACTATTAATTTGTATTTTTAATTATACATTACATTTTTAAAAATGAGTTACATAAATACAATACCCCAAACTAGAGTAGAAACATAATATAGTATAACAGAAATAGCTTTAAATTTGCATCAATAAATCAAAATCCATACCAATGTAAAATATCCTGAGATTACTAGCTGTTTTTTTAATTAAAGTAGATTCAATAATCTACCCTTTTATCCTATCATTCCTATATCATATCCCCCCTTTTTTTCTTTAGAAAGGGATATTTGAATTTAACTTTTTATTGACCAATAACAACTTGTAACCAACCCCCCTTAAATGATAATAAACATCCATAACCCAATTTTGGGGAATGTGGGCATAGTTCTCTAGACTACTTCCTGTTGATTGGGGGCACTGGTAATCTTTGGGAGACTCTGAGAAAATTTAGGATTATGGTCAAGTCCTGACTGGAATAGTCTTTGAGGCTGGATCATCTCAGCCAGTTGCCTTGAAACTGTTCTGGATGCAGAACTCAGAGGAAACTGTAACAGAGGTGCTCTGAGATGTTGGATCATCTGGGCCATCTGCTCCCATTGGAGAATTTGGTGGGGTGGGGGTGGGAGTGGGGGTGGGGGGTGTCTTCCTTGATGAAACCTGATTTTTCTTAACCTAGAATGAATCCATAGCCTCTCATTATCTGTGGAAACAAAAACATAACCCCTCTCCCAAAGGAACATATATTTTGAAGTCAAGATATTTTAAAAATATATAGGTTGGTTTAATCTATCAGTTTTCATTATCCAGTGTCTTTTAGCAGTTATCATTTGTTCATTGACAGTCAAAAAGTCTAAAGACTGTAGCAGGAATCTTAACAGTTCTTATTAATAAAATCAAACCTGAGGCCAGTTATTGGGGTGAACACTGGAAGATCAGAGAGACAGAACAAGCCACAGCTACCTCACCTCGCCAGTTCCTCGGCTGATCTTGTTTCCTCAGACTGGAAGCCTTTGAATCCTCATCTGAATGGGTCTCAGTTGAACTGTTGCTCAAAAGCCTAAAAGCTTAACCAGCCAAATGCTTCTAGTTTCTGGTCTTCACGCCTTATATATATTTTTTTCTACCATCACAGCCTGGCGTGTGTCACCATGCCTGGCTGTTTCCAATGTGGCCTTGAACTCACAGGGATCCAGAGGGATTTCTACCTCTGGAATGCTAGGATTAAAGGCGTGAGTGCCACCATTTTCTAGCCTTTGTATCTAGTGGCTGTTCTGTCTCTGACCCCAGATAAGTTTATTAGGGTGCACAATATTTTGGGGAACACAATACCACCACATAACACAACACATAGGATCCAGACTCTGTTTATTTCCCATCTTTACATGGCTCTTCATACAGATTTCTTTATTACTCTATTTCTTCTTAAGGACTTTATTGTTTTAAAACTATATTTTTTAATCTAAGGCTGTATATATTCTTTCTCTTCTCTCTTCCCAAGCCTATGTCATTTTTTTTTTAAAACACAGTGTAACCTGTTTAGAGGTGTATTTTTTTTTCTTTCTGAACCTGTCTTTATTGTATATTTGTATTGTTTTTTGATCCTATGAGACATTAAACTGCTAAGTGGTATGGCCAGGACCAAAGCAGTGGTTTTGGCCCCTGCTCTGCCCCTCTTGGTTTTCTGAGAGCCTAGCTTCATGGAGAAGGTACCAATGAGAGTCACGCTTATTGCCCCAACCCTGGGAAGTTGTGGGGTCCCTGCTGCCACCAAATAGCATGTCTCCTGCTGCCCATAAACACTGTTTAGGAGTTTGGCAGCAGAGCCTCTCCAAAGAGCCACCCATTTTTTTCATTAGCACTGAGTCTGGAAGCCGTCTCTTAAAGGAGCCATACCTCTGTTCACTGCCAGCACACAGAGCCAATCAGAGAAAAGACAGGTTCAAAGAAGCTGCCCTTGACTCCATTTTTGTATGTTTAGAATCCCTTTTTAAGCCTTTTTAGGTCTCATGTGGAAATTCCCGTTCCACGTTGGGCCCCCATTTGTAAATGGTGGTTTCCCTGTCCTGTAGTCGCTCTTAAATAATCACTCAGAGGTTTATATTAATTATAAATGCTTGGCCAATAACTCAGGCTTGCTACTAACTAGCTCTTACAACTTAACCCATTTCTATTAACTCATGTACTACCCCAAGGCTCATGGCCTTTACTTCTATCCCATTCTGTATGTCTGACTCATTCTCCATCTGGCCAGTGACCCCTCTGATTCAGCCCTTTTTCACCCCCCTTCTTCATTCCATCCTTCTCAGTTTGGCTTTCCCACCTAACTTTATCCTGTTCAGCTATTGGCCATTCAGTTTGTTTATTAAACCAATCACAGCGGCAGATCTGCACAGTGTACAAAGGGATTTTTTTTTTTCCTGGGCAAACAGCAAGAGGTTTATTGATGTGGCCGTACAGTCGGGCTACTCTCCTCCCAAGAGCAAGAGCCCTGCCCTACTGCAGCCACATAGGTACTTTTAAAGGAAAAGGAAAACCCACAAAAGCCATAAGATTACAATCCCCATGCAATTTTGTTCCGGTTGGTTCATGTCTAGGGGCTACTTTCACAAGATTATGGCCTAATCACAGGGTAGGTACAATCATGCCCACATGCACAATTTTCCTCGGAACCTCTGGGGGGTATCAGGGCAGGAGTGAAGGTTACACAAAGGTTACAGTGGTCTTTCCTGGAATACTTGCAATTATCCCAGTCACAGTTGAGCAACATATCTTAACAGAAATCTCCATATATTGTGGTAAGGGTGGTTGAGTAATGGCTGAGTCAGTTTGCCCTTGGAACTAGATTTTTAGTTCCTCATTCTTCTGGGGCTTGGGGGGGGTGTAAGCCTGAAGGGTTAGGGTCTTTCAATATGATATTCTGTAACTGTGTGGTCATGACATGGGTGTGTGGGTTCACGCGGGTCTGTGAAATGAAGACTGAGAGGCATCTTAAGAATGAATCTAGCCTTTCATGGCTGCAGGGGGGTTCAGCCTCAAAGGACTAAAGCACTATCTCTTTGCGTAGGGCAGTTTTATTTCTCTCCAAAACAGTTTGGCCAGTTAATTTCCATATGCTCAAAACAACCTGTAAGGGGCTCCCAACAATACAATGCCAAGTGCAAATTCCTCGATTTCTCAGGTGAAGGGTTCACAACGCGGTTCCATCTACGGGGCGGACGCTTCCGTCCACCCACTTCCGCATCAAGAGCGTCCCATAGCTAGGATACTGGTGGGCCCGGATGTCCCGGGCCAAGGGGTCTCGAGTGATCAGAGTCCCGTGACGTTGCATGGTGATGCAAGCGCGCGGCACCACTATGTGCCCTACGTACACACGTAGAGTAGTGACGTGACCTGGCCACGCCCCCAGCCGGTTTTAAAAGCACGGCGCCATATTCCCCAGCCCCCTTCTCCACGCACGTGTCTCTCCCACAGGCCTGCGCACTTTCTATCCTCTGTTTCTAATAAACTCTATAAGCGGATTCTGTCGTGTTTCGTGACGTTCCTTGCAGGGTAAGAACACAACGCAGCCAGAAAACTAACATCAGGTACCATGGTTTTCTGGTTTTCCTGAACCATGTTTTGCATAGGCCTTTTTATCCTTGGGAAACAGGATTCACATGGAGGGCAACAAGGGAAGCCAAAGGTGTCTGCTAAACAAAAGATGGATTAGGGCTAGGTGCTACTCTCTGGAGCCAGGCCAGGCGCAGCTCAGCAGGAACACCATCACAACATTCACTTTTTAGGGGAAAGTATCATCTTCTTGTCTCCATTCCCATGCTCTCCAGGACAGTTTGAATTATCCTGGGTCAGATGGGCTCAAGACTGGCCACTCACACCATAAAGTAGGCTGGACAAGGCCTGTATAGACTTGCTGGCTCCACTGGACATTTACTGAGATGCTCACCCAAATGTAAACATCTGGCTGACGGAGGCCAGGAGGGAACATCTGGGTCCCTAAGAGGTGTCCTGGAAACATTGCCATTTGAAAGGCAACACTGGTGGCCACTGGTTTATAGATGAAGAAACCAAGTGCCAAAGGAAGGTCAAGCAGAGCCAGGACTCAAGTGAGAGTGCTCACTCCTCAGCTACTAAGATGTCAGGATTCCTCAGAGACACCACCTGACTTCTCATAGAGGTCCATGATCAGGTGAGGATGGGTGTCCTTCAGAGCTCGGTAGACTCGGTCTTTGCAGGCCCTGGTCCAGGACCGGCTGAGGCTGAAGAGCTTCCTCATCTTGTCTTGGTTGGTGGCTTCAGCCCGCACCGCCTCATACTCCTCTTCACTCAGCACAGCACCATGCAGGCTGTCCAAGACAGGGTCCACTGATGTCACTCGGGCCACCAGCTGCTCCCGATGCTGGTCCAGGAAGTGTAGTGAGGCAGAAGATTCTTTGTGGGCTGCAGGGATCATGGGTGGTGCAGGCCCGAGGTCCCCTGGTTTCAACAAGGCTTCCCATATGAGATTCATATGCTTCTGTACAAAGGGATTTTTCCACAGCACCCAAGGTCATCTTTGGACTGACAGACCAATGACATGGCACATGCATGCTAACGCGTGCACACACACACACACACACACACACACACACACACACACACACACACACGGACACACGGACATGCCCACATGCACATGAGTACACACACACACAAACTCATGCTAGAAATATGACTCAGCAGTTAAGAGCATTTGGTGCTTTTGCAGAGGACCTGGGTTTGGCTCTCAGAACCCACAGGATAGCTTACAACCATCTGTAGCTCCAGTCCCAAAAAAAATCCGATGCTCTCTTCTGGCTTCTGTAGGTCCTGCATTACAATCACAGGAAAAACACTCAAATACACAAAATTTTTAATCTTAGAAAGAAAAAAATGAGTGTTAACAGGGAAGAAAATTAAATTATTTTTTAGTAAATCCAAAAGAATATAAATGAGGTTGAAGAGCTGGTTCAGCAGGTAAGCTATTTGCTGCCCAGCCTGATGACCTGAGATCGATCTCTGGGACCCACATGGCAGAAGAAGGGAACAGACTTCTTCAAGCTGTCCATGCACCATGGCACACATGGACACACAAAGAAATAAATGTACTTGAAAAATATGTAAATGAAATCACCTGAGAAGTCAGAACTGCTGGAGAGAAGAGATTTGGAAACACAAACTACAAGGACTCCCTGAGGAGGACAAGGCTCATCATCACAGTGCGGCCGGGCTACCAGACTAGAAAGTGTGCAGAAGAATCAGTCCAGCAGACAGGAGGGTGATGCCAAGAGCCACCACGGTGCACTAAGGGGAACGCAAGGCCAAGTGCAACGTGTGGAGGAGGGACACAGGAGACACAGCCGATCGCCTTTAGATGAGTCTCCTTTTCCTCAACGTCGTTGGGGACACTTTAGAAATGCTGGAGGAAGCCGGGCGGTGGTGGCGCACGCCTTTAATCCCAGCACTCGGGAGGCAGAGGCAGGCGGAGCTCTGTGAGTTTGAGGCCAGCCTGGTCTACAAACTGAGTTCCAGGAAAGGCGCAAAGCTACACAGAGAAACCCTGTCTCGAAAAACCAAAAAAAAAAAAAAAAAAAAAAAAATGCTGGAGGAAGGACCTTCAAAAATATGCTTGTAGAAAACATTGACAAAAAGAAAAACAAACACAAAACAACCAGTGCCCATGATCCTCAAGATGTGTGAGGTTGAGCTGCCTGTACTTTTTCTTCATACCTCCAGGCAGGCTTGAATACCACCTGCCTTAAAAGACAAGAGCCATGAGAAACAGATACCTACCGATCACGGGAGGTGGAACACAGGTTTGAAGACCTTGGGAAAGCCACATACACAGAGAAATGTCATAGTTAACCTGTTTTGAAATCCCCGGAAAAGCTCCTTTCTAAGAATTTTCAGTTTTTAAGAGCTGATTTTACATATAAACATCTCTGTCTCATGGGCATTTGTCAAAAGTAAATCAGCAGCAGTTATCCAATATCATGGCTATTGGTAGGGTAAGAAGTTGGGGCCAAGAGCAGCTGAAAATCTTAAAGGGAAGAACCAGAGAACAGGATGTACATAAAAGATGTGTAAGAAGTGTCAGCACATCTCTAGGAAACTAGAAGGCTGTATGCCTGTGAAGGACAGTGTCAGCAAGGCCTAAGATCATCCTGGGCTTTCACTTAAACTATTATGCAAAAGAGTAAGCAAGGGCTTTCATTGTAATCTGCCTGCCGGGACATGGACATAGACCTCAACACATAAGAAGACCAGAAGCCCCAATGGGTCAAGGCATTTCTCAAATTCTCTGGCCATCACCACTGGCTGACCATTGAACTACCTGAGCAGAAACTTCAGGGGACACATATGGCACTTTTAATACCATCAGAATCATCACTGGGCAACAGCATTGCCACTGCCAAAGCCAGTAAATATTCAGGAAGCTCAGCAGAATTCAGAATGATAAACAGATCCATAGCTGCACACGCCAGGTCAAACCTGAATGGCAAATGCAAAGATAGAATATGGAAAACGGCTAAAAGATGGTGACATCATGTATAGAGACTCAAAAACTGACTTCTCAGCTGAAACTATAGAGACCAAAGCCATGGAAAGGTGTGGGACACCTCCTTCTGTGTTGTTCACCAGAGAGGTCCCCCAAACTGCACAGGCCAACAGGCCAATGCTTTGGTTGTCCACCAGAACTAGACGAGACCCTGTTTCTGAAGGTGCCATGTCGTCGGGTTTCAGGACGCGAAGAAATCAAGCTGTAACGGAGCCAGTGCTTCCTCCCTGCGGGCTAGGTTTCAAGTGCTGGAAGGTAAGATGCAGGGTGCTGGGGGAGAAGAGCCATCAATCATCCAGCCAGCCGTAGACCTTACAAGCTTCACTACCAGCCTGCCAGGCAAGAAGTGCCCCTGGCATTAAAGTATGACTGTTGTGGAGATGACCAACCGTTTCCTGGTTGGACTAAAGCTGACTCCACAGGAGGAATTCAAGGCTGATACTGTAAACCTGACCCAAAGCCCATGGTTGGGAGATTTTCTTCCTAAAACATCTAAAGCTGCACTTGGTGGAGCTGCACTTTCCGGGTGTCCAAGAAACCTCAAAACCAGCAGTCACACGCCCAGCGGTCTCACCAGGTCTCGGCTTCCTCCTGCCCTGCAGTAGCTCCCGCATGTGGCTCTGACTGGGCTCCGGGGGCTATGGGGAGATGGCTGTGTTCATGACTTCTATCAGCTGCCTGTGGGGCGGGTAGGTCCTAGAAGGTCCAGCATCCGGACGTCTGGAGACGCAGAGTGGGGGAAACACCCAGAATCTTCTCAACGGGAGGCACACAGGCCAGGTTTTCAGATCTCCTTGGCCCTGTGGCTAAAAATGGCCTCAAACAGTGAGAAACAAACTAATGTCACCCACTGAAGACTGACCGCTGTTTCTAGATCTTTTTCCATATGACTCGACTAACCTGTTCCTATTGCAGGCAACCGAGGCCTTCAGTCCTGGATAAGCAGAGAGGATACAGTCGTGGCTTTCTTGCCTGGAATATGAGTGATTACGAAGACTCTGAACAGAGACACTCCAAAAGGGCTCTTCTTGTTCAAGAGAGTAAATCTCCAAGGCCCGTTCTGCCCATCAAGCTGCCCAAACTGCCAAGGAAGGAAGAGAAGGTAAGCTGCCATTTTTCTGAATCATTCCTAGACAAGTCATGCTGTAGTAGACTAGAGTGTCATTTGATTCTAATAGTTTCATAGTACCCTTGAACCTATCAAACCAGCCTGTAATCTAGAGTAGATTTCTTCTGTAAGTACACACTACATTGGGGAGCTGGGTATGAGTCTCACAGTGTAAGAAAACAGGAGGGTATGTGGTCCCATAACTAGAAATGTTTATCCACCACATGGCTTGACCTAGAGAGGATGGTCAGGCCCCTAATTTCCAAAAGCTGGGAAAACAGCCTGCAGGATGGAGGCAGACCTGTAACTCTTCTGACTTTCCCCTTAGTTATCTTCAGAATCTTAGCAAGTTGTGTAATTTCCTTACATGCTTTTTGTTTGTTTTTGTTTTTCGAGACAGGGTTTCTCTATGTAGTTTTGGTGCCTGTCCTGGATCTTGCTCTGTAGACCAGGCTGGCCTTGAACTCAGAGAGATCTGCCTGGCTCAGCCTCTCGAGTGCTGGGATTAAAGGCGTGCGCCACCCCTCCACCCCCCAACCTCCACCCCCCGGCTCTCCTTACATGCTTTTAAGAATAAATAAGATGGGGACCCAGCAGGAACTTTCCTGAAGAATCTGGAGCATGAACAATCAAGTACAGGATGTGTAAGTATATATCCCACTGCCATTTTCAGAGGTCTGTGTACAAACTAGTCTTCTCTCGGCTTTCTGTACGATCCCCCAGCACAGTGCACTTTGTCAGTGTCTGGTGTTTAATACAGAATTTGACAGAAAGCTTCTATGATAGAAAGGAAACTAGAATAGCTCACACCCATTCAGACGCCTGTTTTGTACATGGAGTGTCATCTTGCTTCCTTGAAGAGCCTTTGGAATGCAGTAGCACAGAACTTACCCTGTGTCCAGAGAGCCCCGCTCATCAGCCATCACTCTTTGAAGCTTTCTGTGAGGGAGCTGAATTGTTCTCTGGGAAGGTGCTGGCCCTAGGGACACTGTGTTGAAAATGGGAGCAGTTCAGGTGCTAACTTCCTCATGGGCTGACTTCTGGGAAGGCAATGATAGAGGTAATGACGGACGCCTGTGTAAAGGAGCGCTGGGTTAGTTATATGATTGGACTCGTTTTGAGTATGATCACACATTAGTTCCAAATGCCGCCCATCACCCACTAAATCTAAACGAAGCTTTTATGTTTTGCATTACAATTTTTGCTTAAAAGATTTTTTTTTTTACTCTTAAATGATTTAAAATTTACAGAGGAAATCTTGCAAGAACAGCGCAAAGACCTCCTTTTATGCTCTTCTCCCAGACCCATCAATTCATTCTACTTGCTTTGATGTATTTTCTCCCTCACTCTGCACATCTATGTGTACACACCCCACCCCGTGCACTATCTGGAGGCAATTGCAGACACAATGCCATTTTATCTCTAGATGCTTCAGGGAAGATTCCCTAAGAACAAAGATGTTCTCCCATATCTCCATGGTTACAGCTTGAAGATTTAGGTCTACAATTCATAATCAAATTTGACTGAGCCAAGACTTATGCGAGGGTCAGGCATCACAGTTAGTCATCTGCTAAGTTTCTTTGCGTCTGTGTCTCAGTCTTCATCTTTTGTGACACCCCTATCTTCGAAGGCGGTAGGAAAACTCAGGACGTTTTCTCAAGGTGGGTTTGTCTGCTGTCTCTACACAGGTTGACTCAGGTTGTGTGGCACATAGGAAACCCTGACAAATGGTGTGCCACCAGATGTGGGTTTAACTCATCCCCAGGGAGTACAGTTACATCCCTTCCTAAAAAAAAATTAAAAGTACTGTACCATTCAAAATAAACTTTGCGTCAGGCAGGCTTTCTCTTAACATTTCAGAATACATTAGCAACTCCTTATCCTCATGTGTGTTTTTGGAGGCTCCCAGAGTTGCGGTTATTTGAGAAAAACTTCCACCTTCTTTTGCATAACCCCTCTTCATGGTTGTAACTCCAAGCAATTGTTCTTACATATTCAAAAGCCGATAATGAATACAGCATGTGAAAAGCATCCACACGCCACCTCCCACTCAGGCAACGGTGAATGCTGGTAGTCATTACTGTGTTAGAGAGGCTGAGGGTCTGCCATGTCTCCCAGGCTAGCCTCAAACTCACTCTAGAGTTGAGGATGACCTTGAACTCCTGATTCCCCTGCCCTCACCTCAGAGTGATATAATTATAGCATGTGCCTCCATGCTGGCATATTTCGGAGTTGGAAATGGGATGTTTGTGCTATTGGATGTATTTCTCTGCTTACAAACTTGAAGGCTTAAATTACATTATTTGTAAAAAGTGCAACTTAGGGTATTTAACAGTATGAAGCATTCTTGTACACATTTACCTAGAATGCACTAACAAATGTTTTTGGAATTCAATTGGGCAAATTTGTTTCTCGTGCTAAATTCCTTTCTTTTTAAACATTACACACATCTCTCAAGTTCTGTCTTCTTTTCCATTTGTTATTCTTCCCTCTTGATTTTTTTTTTTACTTCCCAGTAAGCAGTAGTGACCTAAATGTTGTAAACCTTAGGGGCATAGACCGCTTTCGACGCCACTCACTTCTCCTCCACTCTCAGCCGGCCTGGATTCTCGAGGCCCTCCAAATTCCAACACACCATGCAACTCCAGTGGCTAATGTATTCCTTTTCCAAAAAACTGATTTCTTTTACTTGATGCATTCTTTCTGTCACTCCCTCACTGCCTCTGTGCTGGAGAACAGATCCTCGGATGCTAATGTGCGCCAGCCCAGTGGTGACTGAATTCAGATGCAGATTATGGGTCAGTAGGTCCGCAATGGGTTTGCCACTCGGCATTTCTGTCCAGCTCCCAGGCAACGCTGGCTGTTGATGGTCTGGGGACCTTGAGTCCTAGGGTGCCAGAGGACCTGACCATGAATTGAATTTGGAGACAGAACAGAAGGGAAGGCTGGACAAGGGGAAGGAGGAGACGGGGAGGGCCACGCTCATAGCCCTGGACTGTCTTCAGGAGAATCTAAGTGCTTCAGTATGGCCGTGTATTGGAGTGAGAAGAAGCTGGGTGCTGTGGTGTGTGCTGTGGTCTCAACTACTCAGGAGGCTGAAAGAAACTGGAGTCAGTTTTGGCGACACAGTGAGATCCTATTTCTTAAAAGTTAAGAAAAGGTGAACCAGTGGTGGTTAGGTAAATCTCAGCTACTCAGGAGCTTGAGGCAGGAGCCTGCCTGGATTATACTGAATTCAAGACCAGCCTGGGAAACTTAGTAAAACCCTGTTTCAAAATGAAAAATGAGGCTGGGGATATAATTCAGTGGTGCCGAGCATACTTGATGACCTAGGTTCAATCCCCAGTAACAGGGTGTGTGTACATGTACAGAGTACCTGGTGATGATGCTGAGGATGGATCAGCTATGTGGTGACATTTTATTTGTATGTTAATAACTAAAGTTTGCCTGGAGATCAGAGGAAATAGCAAGCCATTAACACAAAGTCAGGCAGTGATAGGACACGCCCTTAATCCCGATCACTTGGCAGGCAGGGGCTTTGTGTGTTCAAGGACACACTAGGGAACACAGCCAAGTGTGGTGACACACGCCTTTAATCCCAGTACCAACCATAGAGACCTGGAGGTCTGTACAGACAGGCAGTGACAAGGAAGTGAGGTAGCTGGGCTAAGAGCCAATGAGAGGGCAGAACAGCAGGGCATAAAAAGTGCAGGTTAGACAAGAAGTAGTTTGCATTTTGGAAGCTACAGAGCTGGTGAGGTTAAGTGGTTGGTGGCTCTTACTATTTCCCTGATCTCTACAGCTTTCACCCCTATATTTGGCTCCGTGTTCTTTATTTAATAAGACTACTTAGAAATTCATCTACACAGCTAACACATTTGAGTCCAGAATGCTAACGCTCTCAGGGTTTACTGGGCTGCTATTTAAACAGAAGAGAGGGACAGGATTAAAGCATTTTAGAAAGGTCTGGAAATCAGCACAGATGAGAATCGATTAGAACTCTTCAGTATGAAATGGAGGTGAGTTAGGAGAGCATAAGGGTACTCAACTAAAAAGAGGAAAGGATTGGATAAGGCAGAAAGGTGACAATTTGAGACAGAATCAGACCAGGTATGGGAAGATATTCAGGCTGCTATAGGAATGAGGGGGTGTAGGCTGCACCCTCAGAGCTTAGTGTGAGAGGTTTGGAGGGGCCAGGTAGCAGAGCAGAGGAGAATTTCACAGTATGGAGTTAATTGTGCTATTTATTATGTTAAAGATATTCAAAAGTCTAATTCTAAGCCAAGGCTGGTGACTCATGTTTTTAATCTAAGCACTTGGGAGGTCAAAGACAGGAGGATAGTCCCAAGTTCAATGCTAGCCTGGTCTACATAGCTAACTATAGGCAAGCAGGACCACACAGTGGGATCATCAGGAAGAGAGCGTGGGGAAGGAGAGATAAAAGAAACTACTTTCTATAAATTGACAATACAGTAGTATCTGCTCCCACCCAAGTCCATTTTAATTATAAGTACCATTGGACTGATCTCTTCAATACCTGTATGAGTCAGGGGATCTATGTGCACACTTGGAGAGGAGACAGAGGAGGGTTAATCATAAGGAACTGGCTTGCGGGATGTAGGAGCCGGAAAATCCATGGTTTAGAGCTGGCTATAGGGCTGGCTGGCAGGCTGGGGCTAGCAAAAGACTGATGCTGTAGTTGGATCTGGAGGCCATCTGGATGCGGATTCCTCTTCCTGGAGGTTGGGGAGAGGGTCTGTTCTTCCCATGTCTAAGCCCTTCAACTGACTGAATGAGGCCCACCCACTTACAGCAGGGAATCTGCTTTAGCTACTGATTTAAATATTAATCTCATTAAAAAAAAATACCCTCAGCATGAGCAATATTGGCGTTTGGCCAAGAATCTGAGTAGAATGGCTTAGCCAACTTGACACATGAACTTCACGACCACGGTACCCATCTCACCCAGTTGTGAGGATTAAATGATACAGAGTCTAGGCAGTAGGAAACCAAAGGAGAATACAGACTGTGTTGTGTGTACACATGCCTCTTTTAAAAGGCATGCTTTAAAACGGCTTCCAGATTGCTTATACGCAGAAGCTGGGAACTTCCTTCTCTTTTCCAGCTTGAAGGGTAGATGGAGAGTGAGAGAGCTGAGGAGGGACACTGAGAAGTCACTGCAGCCAGGAAGGCTGGGGCCCCATGCATAGCTACAAAGGGGAAGGCCAATGTCACAAAGTACAAGAAGGGGAAGCCCCACCATAGTCCAAGCTCTGTCCTGGAGGAGTCGGAGTCAGCAGATGCTCCTCACCTGCTCTGTTGCAAGGAGGCGCCAGCTACTGAATCCCAGGCTAAAACAAAACAAAACAAAACACCAAGATTCTTTCTCCAGTCACAAAACCAGATGATGAGAAGCATGCTGGTACCCAGGTGGATAAGCATCACACAATTGCCTGGGTACTGTCCTACTGAAGATGTGCCATGGAGCTGTCACACTGTGGCAAAAATCCCCCCATCAGCACATGACGAAGTTGCTTGCTGGTCATGTGTCATTCTCTCATTCCACCACCATGTGGGGTCTGGGGCTCGAACTCAGATCATAAGGCTTGGCGGCAAGCCCCCTCACCCACTGAGCCATCTCCTGGCCCCTGGATATGCGACTTACACACTTGAGTTTTGGAGCAGGAGCTTGGGTTGAAAGATGCCTATGTGTGTGCAAAGCGCTCCATGCAGGCAGGAGCTGAGCTGCCGACTGACAGGCATGCACTGTATTGGTGTCCTGATCTTAGGAGGGCCACAGCTGTGGAGGATGGATTTCCAACACACCATCAGGTCTCACGTCAGGTAGAAACCACAAATTCTCAGCTTAGACCATTAAAAACATGTTTATCACTTCAATGAATGTCAGGTAGGGCAATTAAAGGTCACACAGACTGGCCCTGGGGCATTCCACAGGCTCCAGGACATGTGTCCTGACGTTCTTGGCCCAAATCCTGACAGTGTGCTGGGGCCAGTGTTCTCACTCACCAGGGTGCTAACCAAATGTCCCTGAACTCCCAAGTTACTGACCTATAATGACCTCAATTCACCACAAGCCATTTAAAGACTGTATTTGATTAAATGCAACAAACAAATCATGGAGCACCAGGAAAATGTGCAAGATAAATTCAAAAAGTTTATTGCACCAAATGTCACAGAAAAATGGATTAAAATAATACATGAATGTTGTTTTAAGAAAAAAATCTCCACACACTGACGTGGGTATCCATTCAACTGATTTAAAAAACAGTCCTATAAATTTCTCTTAATGAAAGTTCAATAATAATACATCCCAGGATTTTCTCATTTTTAAAACACTGAAATTTAAACACAATGCAAATGCATGTTCCAGATGTTCACCAAATTTTGACATTTTAAAAATCAACATTCAGAGGGGGCTGCTTTAGGCAAAAATTGTAGAAAATGTCCTCTCCACCAAGCGCAGTAAAAATAAACAACAACAACAAAAAATGGTTCACATTAACTAAGAGAAGCTACGGGCCTTTCCAATGTAATGATGAAAGTATGCGTGAACACAATACCAGAGTGTGCCTGGTGGAGACTCCAGATATTTTAAAGAATTTAAGGGTCCTTTGATATTCTTTATGTGCATCCAACTAATGAAGAACCTGAAGAGCTATAGACTAGTGTATAAAACCCAAAGACCTGATTTTAAAAGCCCAGACAACAATTTAGTATCATTTAGCAAGTGGGGAATTTCCTCCCTCCAAAAAAGTTAATTCTGAAAAATACGCTAAGTTAAAAAGTTGTGATGTGTAAACAGCAGCTCCATGAGATGGGAGAAGATGAGTTCTTTCCATATAAAACAGCACACCTCTGAAAAATGGACTAAAGCTGTACAAAAGCTATTTAACACTGATCAAATAAGATACTTTGGAATTATGCACATGTATGGAAGCTACATTTTAAGTTTTTCATTGTCATTTTTTAAAACATACACAATTACCTATACATTCATATCACTTAGCAACTTATGAAATATAAAACTGCAACATGCTGGAAAGAGGTCATCGCAGGAACACTTAGACACTTCTGCTCCGTCCTGCCTCACTAGCCTGCTCAGTTGAACCAGCAGGGCGCTGCTGAGCGATACTCAGCAGGTGAGACTTCAGAGCTGAAGAAACCCTAAGGGTGGGTGGAATCCTGTCAAATGAGGTAGATTTCTTTATTGAAACATTTTTTTTTAAAGTTTTTTTTTCCCTTGAGTTGGGCCCAGGAGAAGGTGGGGCCCCTTTGTAGACTCTTCAGTTGTGACAAACCAAAGCCGTCAGTGGTCAGTGGTGCGGGGTGTGGGTGTGCATCAACGGAAGCCCATGAGATGCTTTGTTGTTGTTCTGCTTCGGAGAAGAGGCTGAATTTAAGACAAAGAAAACGTGGACATCCCACACCTTGGGAGCCAGGAGAGGAGCAGCAAGCCTTCTCTGCAGCAAGAGTGGAGGCCGAAGGTACTGAGATAACCTCTACAGGACCCACGCCCGGAGTTTCCCATTGGCTGTTTCTCTGAGATTTGGAACGTTAGAGTAAGAGGCAGGTTTAGTTTTTTCAGGACTTGAAGGACTGGGCTAAGTCTTTATGCACGAGGCTGAGATTCCACCCGCAGACGACTCAATTCCCCAAAGTCTGGCTGTCAACATGTTACTGTATCTACGCGAGAACTGAACTGATTTGTATTAACCCCCCCCCAACTTGGAAGACCGAGAATGAGGCAGTGTCCACATGTAAATGAGAGAAGCCAGGAGGAAGAAGGGGAGCGCTCTAAAGCCGGCCAGGGCGGGAGGCCCTGACCTCTGCTTGAGCACTCATCCACCCCAAGGGGAAGCGAGCGCCCAGAGGTCTGAGCCACAGGTGGGAGCCCCTGGCAAACGTGACATCACAGAGCCCGCCCACTGAAAACAGCAACTCAGATGTCAGGTAATAGAAAAGAACGGGACGTCTCAATTTTGTGAAAAGCACAAAATGCAAATTAAAGGTCTTAAGTGCCTTGAGGCGCCGTCTATTTTCACAAACCACAGAAAGTGAGGGCAGCGAGGAGGGCAGAGTGAGAGGGGAAGAGAGAGGGGGAAGGGGAAGGGGAGGGAGAGGAGGAGGAAGCGAGAGAGCTAGAGGGAAGAGGAGAGACAGGGAAAGGGGGAGAGCCCATGCCCTGGCCGACCACTAAGAGATGACGTGGGCATCTGTCCTCAGTAGCACAGGGAGCACCTACTCTCAACCAGCTTGTGTTTGTAATGAAGAGAGACAATCACGTCACGTGGATCAGGACATAAACTATGAAGTCGCTCGCGCCCCCGGACACCATCCCACTTCCTCAGGCACCAGAGACACATGGGAAGGGCTGAGGGGCTGACAGTGCTGGACTCGACCTGACTGGCTCCTGTCTTTTAAACATCAGATTTGTTTTTGTTTTTAAAGTCTTTGGACAGACTGTTCTATGCTCAGTAATCTAAGGTTATTTAGGCTTTATGACCAATGGGACTTTTACAGTTCTTCCCCTTGGTTCAGTTTTATAAATGGTCAAGTAAGTCAACTTCCGGAAAGATGTTTTGAAAAGAATATCAGAGGGATTAAAAAGTGCAGAGCTGATCGTGTAAAAACTGAGATCGCACATGGATTGCTTGTAAACGTCCACGCTGCCTGCTCCCTTCCTCAGAGCTGCTGCAGGGCTCGCTTCCCAGCAGGCCGACGCTCCTTACGGCAGAGCCAGGCATCTGCGTGGACCAGCAGGAGGAAGAGGCTGGGGCCGGGAGAGCTCAGCCAGAGAAGCTCGCCTGAGCTCATGGGAACAACTTTGGTAAAAGGTCTTTCTGGCGAAGGCTGAAGACACTAAATTAGCTGAAGCCGGAGACGCCGCGTGAGACTGCACATGGCGGTGCTGTTCGCGGCACCTGACGCCAGGGGGCGCTACACCGACGCTCGGGCTTATTGCACCAGCAATCCCTCGGACCTGCCCGTGGCTCTGCGGGGAACCACGGCAAACTCTGAGGAGTGACAACCGTGGCTCGCTCTCCAAAGCACTCTCTTCCCGACAGGCAATCCTCTTCCACATCCGATGCCAAACGGTACACAGAGCAGACGGTGGCGCAAGGTGGCTTTCTTCACGTCACCGTCTGTTAAAAGAGAGCTCCGAGCTGGAATCCACAGCTTCTTCTCAGAGCGACACTTCATGCTCTCTCGTGCTTAAGCAGGAAACACTTTCCTTCTGGAATGTTCTCTCCATTGGTCAATCCCTACTCCAAAGTCAGTCCTCAATTTTCTGCCCAACAGCGGGAGGGCGTCTGCTTGGCTTCACCGTGGTGCTTGCGTTTGCCTCCCACCAGAAAGGTCACTTTCTTTTGATTCCCCGGAAACCGTGGCTCAGAGTACCCTGGAACAATCACAAATCGCCACCGCGTCGAGTAAACAGGCCCCCGACGAGACGGCCACTCCTCGGCAGCTCCATGTCTGCTCCGTGTTCTCACCGCCTCGCCGCCACTGAGAGCTTACTCCTTTCGGATTCTTTTCCAAGAACTGCCCTGCAGTCGGTTATAAGAGGATTTGCGCCACGTAAGGAGAATGAGTGCTGGCAATCGCCGTCAGCAGAGGCAGGTCGTTAGATTCAATCCTGAGTGTTGAAAAAAAAAATCAGGGATAGCATTTTAAAAATCACATCATTTCATAAGAAAGTATCATTTCTAGGCACCAGCTTCTTCTAGTCTAGACCATCTTTTAAAAGTCATGAAAATGAGCCGGGCGGTGGTGGCGCACGCCTTTAATCCCAGCACTCGGGTGGCAGAGCCAGGCGGATCTCTGTGAGTTCAAGGCCAGCCTGGACTACCAAGTGAGTTCCAGGAAAGGCGCAAAGCTACACAGAGAAACCCTGTCTCAAAAAACCAAAAAAAAAAAAAAAAAAAAAAAAAAACCAAAAAAAAAAAAAAAAAAAAAAAGTCATGAAAATGTAAATGAGGGCCAGCAAGATGGCGGCTTGTAAAAGTACTCGCTGTCACGGCTGGCGACCAGAGTTTCATCCCTGGGACCTACATGATGAAGGAGAGAACTGTTTTTGGCGAGCTGCCCTGGCACACATGCACCCTGGCCCATGCATGCTCCTGCACACATAGACACACGCACTAAATAAATAACATGTAAGGAAAAAGTGTGAGGAGACGATGAGACAATAAAAAGACCTCTCAGAAGACACTGCTTCGAAAGGAGGTCAGTGCTAGAGTGGGGGAGAAGGCTGCTGTTCCCGCAGCAGGGGGCGTCCAGCCCAGCCAGGGACCTTTCTTATTCCCTGCATCACCATCGTCATGTTGTGCTTTGTGGGTCCCTCCGCATCGCCTTCCTCGTGAAGGCACACTGCGTTGGCACCTAAACTCAAATCAGAAACGAAACAAGGCAGGGTCTTCAAACAAGGTTTCTGTGACTTACTGGGCAGCTGAGCCACAGTGTGCTGAGGACAAAGGAAAACTAGTGAGAGGTGTCATGGCTTCAGACGGTCACGGCGTGGGCTGCCTCTACCGCACAGTGGGCACCATATGGCTTATGGCAAAGTGCTGTGGTGTGGTGTGGGAGGGAAGAAGCGAGAGTTTCAATTTGTGGAATATATCCTAACCGTTTCTCTCAAAATTAAATTTTTTTTTCTAAGGCTAAGAACGGCCTTTTGTCCGAGCCAGAGAGTAGGACCGGGTCCTTTAGCAATGGGAAATCTGAGGCAGGATTACACTATGAGGCGAACAAGGGAAGACAGCTGAAGTGCCTTGCAGGTTAAAGGCAAAATCTCAATGCCTCCAAACAGGAAAATATTCTTAAATGAATTACCACAAAAGAATGTATGACAGGTGTGGCGGTGTGAATAAGAACAGTCCTCACAGGCTCATAGATTTGAAAGCTTAGTCACCAGAGTGGCACTGTTTGAAAGGATTAGAAGGACTAGGAGGAGTAGGCTTGTTGGAGGAGGTGTGTCACTGGGGATGGGCTTTGAGGTTTTGAAGGCTCATGCCAGGCCTAGTCTCTTTGCCTACCGATCGGGATGTAGAACGCTCAGCTACTGCTCCAACACTATGTCTGCCTGCATGCCGCCATGCTCCCTGCCATGGTGATAACGGATTAACCCTCTGAAACTGTAAGCCAGCCCCATTAAATGTTTTCCTTTACAAGAGTTCCTTGGTCATGGTGTCTCTTCACAGTGATACAGCTTTTCCCACTGTCTCAGTCACCGCTCTAACTGTCCCATCTAGCTGTAAAAGACAGAAAATCTGACAAGAATTCAAGGCCTAATGATTAAACCAATACTGTAAGAGTTGGACATGGCTCAGCAGTTAAGAGTACATGCTGCTCTTCCAAGACTGGAGTTCGGTCCCAGCACCCAGGTCAGGCGGTTCATAACTGCCTGTAATTTCAGCTTCAGGGATTAGATACCCCTCTCTTCTGGCCTCTAAGCACACCTGCACACATACACAAGAATAAATAATAAAATAGTAATAATAATAATAATACTTTGAGAGGAGACATGGTGGCACATGCTTGTAATCCTAGCAGTAGACAGACTGAAGCCAAAGGATCCTGAATTTAAGGCCAGCATAAGGCTACAAAGTGATACCCCATCTCAAAACCAAACAACTCATTCAAAAAGCAAAACAAAACCAACGAAACAAAACAAAACTTTATCAGGCTTAGTAGAAAATTAAGGTCGACATTATAGACATGGTATTTTCTTATTGCAAGTTAGCAGAGTCACCCTCAGGGATATGGGGGAAATTCTTCCTAAGTGTAGTCTTTGTTATTTCTACCCTGGAAATTAAAATGAAGCAAGTCAGAATTTCAAGTGTGGCAAATGCCCTCAGAAGATGGCATGCATCCTTAGTAATGAATAAGCATTCTCTTGGGTGGGGTGAACCCAGGAGGTCCACAGGAAGTGCCTCCCACCTCCTCCACAGTATGAGACAAGCTGCCACTACCCCTGACAGCTTGTGACTTTTGCACTGTTACTCTGTCACTAGAGATGAAGAGACAGAGTGAGATCAAATGCTGCTGGGCACACTGAGAGTTACTGAACCTGTAGGTAGAGAACGGCACAGGCCAATAAGTCGTGTGTGTATGTGTGTGTGTGTGTGTGTGTGTGTGTGTGTGTGTGTGAGAGAGAGAGAGAGAGAGAGAGAGAGAGAGAGAGAGACAGACAGACAGACAGACAGACAGACAGACAATGGTCCATACCCCTGGGACAAAGGTCAGCCTTTCACAGAACTCACCCCAGCACCACACTCAGTTCTTTCACGTGCACACGTGTGTGTCCCCGGAGATACTCGGAAAGCATTTTACTTTTAAGGTACATCTCCTGTAGTCTGTCTTCCAGATGCATGATGCACTGCAAAGTCAACAGCATTCACAATGAGGACGACAATTTCAGCATCTGCCGGATCTTCAAAAGCTGGGCTTCTCCTTCATTTCTGTATCACCAGCTATAACCACTCCCTTTTCAAATACCCTCCCCCAAACTACCAGATTAAGGTTTTCATAACATGGCTATTAACATTTTTATATAATATCATTCTAGTATCTTTAAAGAAAAACCTTTTACAGAATTGAACTCATTCCATAAGCATGAACATTCCTTGTCTTTTTGGCTTTTAAATTGTCAACTCTTTATTCTTGGAACCAGTCTAGGAGTCAATACCATCATCATTTTAGCTCTCTTGAAAGCCATATTCCTCCTTACATGGATCCAAACCCTACTGAACAGTGAGCTCTGGGTTGAAAAGTGGATTTATTTTTGTACTCATCTTTATGTCTTTGTTCACAAAATTTCTTGTTAAGAAACTTACCAATAATCTCATATTTAAGAATTGCTTACTATACCATTTTTATCACTAATGCTCTAAAGAATGTTAAGTTACTATTATTTACTTAACCATGAGGCAATCTACATTTGGGCTACAATTTTGTGAAAAATGTTTTAGTTCTTGTTTTCTTTCTGTACTTCAGATTTTTCTGGCATAATACATTCCCAGAAGCAGAATGACTGGAACAAGGTCACTTCAGACTTCTATTTTGCTTTCGAGAGCATCCTGTAACTAGGTTTTTAATAACAAAAGGAGACAATTATTTTGGGGACACCTTCTCCCTTGGAACTGTGTTTAGCTTCGGTGGTTAGAGAACTGTGGCCATCCATTTGTGTCTTTCACCAGTGGCAAATGCTTTTGCATTAGGCAGACAGTGGCCCCAAGTCTCTGAGAGACACCCGATGGCTTTGGGAGGGTAATTCCATCATGCATAATTTCCTTCTAGACCATTAGGCCTCTTATTTGCAAGGTAAAAAGATTAACAGATGCATTTGAGAATGTTGATTCTGTCCATCTGGGCTGATCAGGATGGGGGAAAGTGTCTGTGAGGTGTGGACACTTTTCAGGTTCTCCCTGGCTAGCATCTTAGGTGCACTATGCTGGGATGAACCACAACTGCCTGTAAGAACTACTCAAGGCGGGGGATGACACCAATCTCAGAACCGTTCCCCTAAGTAAGCAGAGGTAAACGGCACAGGGATTGCCTACTGAGTTTTGGTTCATTGTGGAGTGAAATACAAAGTTTTTAAATTAGAGTTATAAGATACCAAGAAACATTCAGATTATATTGAATTCTTTATGGCTAAAAGTGGTTTATGTATAGTGTTTTCAGTCCACAGAAAAAATGTACGATGCAATGTTGGGTCTAGAAATATATGCTAAATGTAGGAAAAAATACATTTACAAAAACTTGTTTTTTAAAGCTTCATAATCAAATAGGATTATGTTTAGTGGTTTCCCCTTCTTTGTAGGATTTTACTCCTGAGAGGATACCATTTTCAACTTTAAAATTTGAGTTATTTTCTTCTATATAAGAGTCCCTTGTGTATTTTCACATAAGTCACGCTTAGATGGAGTTCTCTTGGATCTTGGTTTTGCTGGGTTACGTAGGCATTCATGTATTACTAAGTAGTTATGTATACACCAGATGAAGCAAAAATAATTTTCTATAACTTATTGTTTTGACAATTAAGATGTCACACAATGAGCACAATGTCTTAGAGAATCTGGCATCAGCATCTGTACAGACAGCAGCCAACCACCATGGGGTCTAATGTCTTCTCCTTCCCTTACAGAAAAGGAAACTCAAGATCCAGAGTAAGAAAAAATCAGAGTGCTTCTAGGAGAAAAGAAGATCATAATAGCCCTGAGTACTTCTGCTACCCCTGGGGACAGACATCCTATCCTGCAAGAGCATGCTTCAGTTAAGGGCCAAATAAAGACTTATATGAAAGGCATTGCCAGTTTTTACACCATAATATTGTCTGTCACTGACACATACCAATAAATACCTGTTTCCTGGTATTCCAAGTGCTTCACATGTATTAACTAATTTTCCTAAGCCCATGAAGCAGATTCTTTTTGTTTTTTGGTTTTTCAAGACAAGGTTTCTCTGCGTAGCCTTGGCTGTCCTGAAACTCGCTCTATAGACCAGGCTGTCCTCCAACTCACAGAGATCCGCCTGCCTCTGCCAGCGCCCAGCCTGAAGCAGATTCTATGGTTCCTCCAGACGTACAGATGAAGAAACTGAGGCTCTGAGAGGTTACATGGCTCCTAAGTAGAACTGGAACCGGCTCTTCTGCCCACCCACTGATACGCTAAGTGGCTTTCACAGCCCCCTGTGCTGGTGTGGACAGTCTGAAAAGCGGTACCTTCTCTCTGGTTCTCAGAGCATTCTCACAACAGGCCTGTACTGTCTTCGTGCTGCAAACAAGAAACCTGAGCTCCAGAGACACTCAAAGTCAGCCACACAGAAGTGACAGCCAGGGATGTCCCCAGGTCTTTCTCCTCTACTACACTGCCGCTGCTTTCCCAACCATCATCCCTCAGAACACCTACATCAGTCTTCACTGTGTGTGGAGAGTGGTGCAAGTGAGGACCTGGCCGTGAGAGTATAGACAGAGGACCAGAGAACTGGGAATCCGTGTATTGACTGATCCCCAACTTCCCGTTTTGCTGTTCAACAGTTCTGTGCTGTTTCCTGAGACAAGGAGGGAGAGAGGAATTTGAACTCAGGCTTGGCTGCAAAGAGTAACCCTGCACAGAAGGGGAGGAAGCAGGAAAGGCTGGCCCTTCCACACGGTGTGTGTCCCCAAGGCCAGCACAACCTGGCTGCTTAGCTATGTGCCTTTTGCTCCTCTCCTTGTCAAACTTTTCTTTCTCACTTTCTGAATATCTCTTTCAACCTCTCTGTACACTTATCACGTATCAAAAGGAACTGCTTTGTACGTCCCACTGGCTACGGGAGTGCTGGTAATAATTTTCTAGGACTTTCTAGGCTGCTTTTAACTTCTGTTTAAAATGTTACAAAAGCGATCACAGATCCCACTTGGAAAGGAACAACTGACGACGCCATGTTTTAAGTTCTTACCAAGTTCTCTCAAATTTGAACGGCTTCCATTCACCTGTGATGGACTGGGAGGGCGCACACAAAACAGAACAAACTACAATCCCCTCAGAAACTGGCCTCCCTCGGATCCGTCTGTACGTTCTCTGACGAAGGATTTTAAATTTCCTTTTAGGCTCAACTCCCTCTAATCTACTTTACTATCTGTTTTTTAGATGATACTGTCCTCTGCTCCATCAGAGCTCTATCTTGTCTGTGGCTTTGATGATGCATGTTCCACTTTCCTTTAATACTAACCTTCAATATATTAAAAACAATCTGCAGAGGCAAGTGGATCTTTGTGAGTTCGAGGCCAGCCTGGGCTACCAAGTGAGTTCCAGGAAAGGCGCAAAGCTACACAGAGAAACCCTGTCTCGAAAAACCAAAAAAAAAAAAAAAAAAAAAAAAAAAAAAATCTAAATTTGTGATATTTATCATCAAAACAGTGAATAAAAGTTATCCTTTAATTACATTTTTTTTTTTTGATGATAAAAGACCAAATACTTACAAAGTCGGCAGGAAGGTGAAGCTTATAGAGCTGTAAAATGGACTGAAGTAAAGAGGACACCTGATTAGAGACCAAGACATCCTGGCCCAGCTTCATGGTGTCCACCACTTTCCTCTGACTCGTGGCCACCTGGACAGTCCATTTGTCCGTGTCTGCAATGATACAGACGGCCTCGGCTATGGGCTCATCAAGCACTGGATGCTGAAAGAGAGATGCAGTGGGTCAGTACTCTCCAGCTCATAACGGACAGTGTTTCGTGTGCACACTGCAGAAGTGTGGAGCTTCACAGCTGCCCAGAAAGGGGTGCCGCTGAAGCAGCACTTAGACTAATCAGCTAGGAGCTGTGAGATGGCTCAGAGGGTAGCGCCTGACAACCCAAGTTCAGTCCTGGGACCCCTATGGGAGACTGTTTCAAGCTGTCCTCTAATCCCCAAATGTGCTGTGCTATGTGTGTGTGCATGCATGCATGCATGCATATGCATATATATATATATGTATATATACATATATATATACACACACATATATATATACACACACATACACATACACACATGCAGAGAGAGAGAGAGACAGACAAAGAAAGAGAGGAAAATAAATCTTAAAAACAAAATACTAAAACAAGCACCACCACAAGGTGGACAGCCATCCTGAGGAACAACACGCTTAAGGCTGACCCCTGGCCTCCACATACACATGCATATATGTGCACACACACCACCATCGGTTCCTTAAGGGAATAGCTTCAATCATTCTGCAAAGTGTCTTTAGTAACTGTGGTTATATACACCAATCACTTTTAGTAATCTACTATAACCAGGCTGAGGGCTTATCTAGATAAGTCCAAAAGGAAAAAGTGTGGCTGCTGAGACGTATACTTAAAATGTAAAATACCTTATAATAACTGTATCATGGGGTATAAATATCTGTAACGATTAATCTCAGTTGTCAACGTGATGAGATTTACAGCATGCTTGTCAGGGATTGTCTTGAGTGGGACATTTGAGGAGGGATGACTAGCTCATGATGGGTGGCACCATTCCCTAGGCTGGGATGGTGGACTATATAAAAAGGGAGACATTGAGCTGAATACAAACGTTCATTATTCTCTGCGGTTTGTCCACAGAGACAATGTGAACGGCTGCACCCAGGCTTCTGCTGCTGTGACGTCACTGCAGTGATGGGCCATAATCTGCAACCGTCAGTCAAAACAAACCCTTCTATTCTAAGCTGGTTTGTCAGGGTATTTTTATCACAGCAGTAGAAACAACTAAGACAACGTTAAACATCAAAGAATATGGCCTCAAAAACATCTCATCTCTTAAAACCTGGCTTTTTGTTCTGTCTGCAGTCTTCTCAAGGCAATGAACTCAGAAGTAGAGAGATCCAAGATGGAAACTTGTGCTCTCCGGGCACAGTAGCTGGGCTAGTGATTTATATGTGTAATAAGTTATCAGCGGGAGCTGACGGTAAAAGCCTCTCCACGGATGGTCTTTATCTAAACCCAAACCCTCAAGTCTCACACTTGTTTCTTGGGTGGGATTTGACAGCAGCATTCTACAGGATCCCATCGAGCTCTGACATCATATGGTCACAGGTTATGGAAAGCTTTCTACTGGTCGGACAGTTGTTTTTTCATCTGGAGTTATTTCTTAGGTTTCTGGGGGATAATTTTGAGATTTATTGCTGCCTTGCTTTTTTTTTTTTTTTTTTTTTTTTTTTTTTTTTGAGACATGGTTGGTATTCTATATTTACGTCCTCAGAAAGGCTGTTTTTCTCATTAGTTTACATTTAAAAACTGATCTCAAAATTTGGGAATACAGATATACATATGTAGATGTGATTTTCATAATAGAATAACTACATTTAATTTTATCAAATTAATGGTCATGTTTCTACCATGAAGAAACTGTTCCTTAGAAATACCAACCATGATGTTATATTACAGCGTGGAATGTCCCTAGCCATACCCAAGTGTCCTATGGGTCATTTGACTGACACACATCCATCATTTTATGTTGGGAGGGCACTGGTATACTATTTGGAAGTTTGTCTTTTAGACTTTTCTGGATCTCTTTTGTCTTGTTTATTGATGTAATTCACAAAGGTTAAAATTCACTAATTATATATGACAATTGGATGAGTTTTAACATATGCATATAGTTGTGTACCCTCTGCAATTAATTATGTACTGGAAGTATTTGTAGGACCCACAGCAGTTCAAGTTCCTTTGTAGTCAGTCCTTATAAAACCCCAGCAACCACTAATATGCCTTCTAGAACTACTGTTCTGACTCTTGTAGAATTTCATATAAATAAGATCACATGGTCCATAGTTTTTTGTTTCTGGCTTCTTTAAAAATAGTACTTTTGAGGTGTATTCTATTTTAGTTCCTTATTTTTATTTTTGAGCATCCTCTTATAGGAGTACAGCACCATTTGCTTATCCAGAAACAGTGTAACTGTATTGCTCTTGTGGACCCAGGTTTGGTTCTTGGTTGTAAAACTACCACATGACAGTTTACAACTGTCTGTACTCCAGTTCTAGGGAACATAACATGCTCCCCAGACACCAGGACATGCAGACAAACACCTATCCACATAACATAAAAAAAATCTTGAGAGAGAAACTGTTTCTAATGTTTGGCCACTAAGAACAAAAGGGCTGTGAGCACTCATATTTACAAATCTTGGTATGGACATGATTTTATTTCTCCGAATAAATACTGAGGAGTGGAGACGCTGGTTCATGTGATAAATGCATGCTTAACTTTTTAGAACATTGTTTTCCAAAATGGCTCCATGGCTATCAGCCACCCATTACAGGTCCTGTTACTCCATAACCATCCTGGTCTTGGACTGTATGTTTTTAATTGTAGCCATTACAGAGGGTGTGTAGTAGTTTAAATTTGCGTTTCCCGATGAATAACGAAACAGTATATTTTCCTATGTTTCTATGGTTTAAAAAACAAAACAAAATGATCAAAAAGTGACTGCTTCACCAGCAGCACCTTCTGACATACTCCAGTATCCTGCATGCACATGAGGGCATCTCAACAGCACAGTTATCATAGCCCCGAGCTCCTCGGCCCCCAGTCAAGAATGGGAGGATGAGGGCGAGTTTCCAGAGAAACAGCAGTAGCACCCACTGCAAGGCCAATGCTGTGAGCACACTTTCCTAACCCATTTCACAAAGGAAAACCAGTGCTGGCCGCCTTCTGTCTTTATGTAATCCCATCCAGCATCCTGTGCTGACCATTTGTTGCTTTGAGCTGCTTAGCCGAAGTTCCAAGAAATTCATCCTAACTTCCTTCTGGATAAGGCCTGGTGGGTCTGTCTGTGTAAGCAAGCTTCCTCCTGTGTCAGGAATGCAATACGGACCTATCCTTCATCCCTGGCCATATGCCAGCATACTGTAAGTTGAATGCATGCCAATCACATTCCTAAAGAAGCAAGTTTAAAAATATTTCTGTGAGACAGGCTACTACTGTTGCCTGAATGATGGGATTCTATCATGTGCCACCATGCTCAGCTTCAAAATCTAGTCATTAAAAACATGGATTTACAGGTGATTTGGGTCCCGGGTTCGAACTGACCCCAGCTTCCTATATGATCTCCCTGCTGCAGAGAAAGGGAGGGAAGACGTGTCAGTCCAAATGCCCAATAGTCTGCGTGGCACCACCATCAATGGGAAGAGTGATTTTAAGCAAAGAAGAAGAAAGTACATTCAGAAGGTTGCAGCAACATACATGGTCAGGACGGGCAGAGGAGCTGGTAATATAAAATGAAAGTAACTCATTGAAAAAAAGAAACGCGAGGGAAGAACATGGGAAGTGTGAGTCCCTTTAGGTCATGGGAGCGAGGAAAAAGAACAAAGGCCGAGGCACATGATCTATGAGTGAGCGGTTTCCTCAGACTTCCTCCCTAGCACAGGAGCAGGCATGTGAGAAACAGTACTTCCTGAATTAAAATAACAGGTTGTGCACAGGGAAATGATGGAGTCCTGCATCTTGCTCCCCCTAACAGCATGGGTTGGGTGTTACGTACAGACTCCAGCAACAGAAGAATGTTGAACACTTTCAGAAAAGTGCCTTAAAAACACTTCAAGAATTAGATACTCGACTAAATACTTTACACTCAGTCTGTAAGTATTTCTGTTGAGTTAGTAGCATGCATCCACTGCCAGCCATCACCTAGAACCTGCTCACTTATTTGCAGGTGAACAGGGATCTTCTAAAGGAAAGACTCTAAAGATCTTCTAAAGAAATGGCTCTCAAGAGTCAGGAAAAAGGATGAAGCTAGAAAATGGTAAAACATCATCCGGGATCACATTAGCTGTAACGTGAGGGGACTAGACTTCTAGAGGGTCAGAGAGAGGGAGGATGCTTAAAGTCTACTGATTCTGGAGACTGCTAGTAGTCTTTACAGAAGCAACCCTTAGAAAGAAGCCAACTGAAATGCATTATGATCAGATCTATAATCCAACTGCCAAGCTTACAGACTTTGAAGAAGTCTAAAAATCCATGTTCAGGGTTTTCACAGTAATATGTACCTACATACACCCGATGTCCTGGAGCTTAAGTAATTTGTGTTTTGAGACATTTCCTCACCATGTAGAATCCAGTGAATTTAGGATTCACTATGAGGCCAGAGTGGGCCTTCAACTTGTGATCTCCTTGTCTCAACCTCCACAGTGCTAGGATTAGAGTATATTCTTCCCCAAGTACATTTTTGTCACGGTGTTCTACCACAGCAATAGAAACCCAAAGAGAAAAAGATGGCCACCATACCCAGCCCTGGTCCTTACTTCACAATTCTCCTTTGGGAAGATTCTACAACTAAAGCATGTACGGTACCAACATTACACAAGGGAAAACTGAATTATATTGATGCTTTTTTATTTTTATTTTTTTTAAGACGGACTTGCTACACAGCCAAAGACTAATCTGTCACTCATTATATAGCACAGGCTGGCCTTAAACTTGTGTGCCACAATACCCAAAATTCTGTTTCTTTTTAACATTAACTTTTCCTCCTTAGCTATATCACCATGGTAGACGTTATTAAATAGATTTGGGCATGTTGAGACAGGGTTTCATGTAGTCCAAGCTGAACTTGAATTTGCTATGTAGCCAAGGATGATCCAAAACTTCCCCTCTTCCTGCTTTGACCTTCCAAGTACTGGCTCAAGCAGAATTTCTTTAGGTTCACACCTTACCAAATACATATATGCAGCAAACTGCTGTGAGATGTTCTCTATGCTGTCAATGTGCTGCTCTGATTGGTTAATAAAGCAAGCTCGGCCAGACGTTCTCACCCAGAGTCACTGCGTTTTCCTGCTTCAACAGTGCTTGAATGGACCTGGGCGCTCGACCCCTGACCAGAACCTTTGCAACCTCATCACTCACTCCACCGCCGCTCCAGCGTCATTGCGCGCCTCGCCCCACCGCTGCCATGACCACTGCGTCTCCCTCGCAAGTGCACCGGAACTACCACCAGGACTCGGAGGCTGCCATCAACCTGGAACTGTATGCCTCCTATGTCTATCTGTCTGTCTTGCTACTTCGACTGGGATGATGTAGCTCTGAGGAACTTTGCCAAGTACTTTCTCCACCAATCTCATGAGCAGAGGGAGCATGCTGAGAAACTGAAGGAGCTACAGAACCAAAGAGGTGGCCGAATCTTCCTGCAGGCTATCAAGAAACCAGACGGTGATGACTGGGAGAACGGGCTGAATGAATGCAGTGGAGTGTGCACTGCACTTGGGGCAGAGTGTGAATCAGTCACTACCGGAACTGTCAAACTGGCTAAAATGACAAAAATGGCCCCCACTTGTGTGACTACATTGAGACCCATTACCTGAATGAGCAGGTGAAATCCATCAAAGAACTGGGTGACCACGTGCAAGATGGGAGCCCCTGAAGCTGGCCTGGTGGAATATCTCTTTGACAAGCACACCCTGGGACACAGTGATGAGAGTTAATCTGACTTCCCCAAAGCCACAAGTGACTTCACTAGTCACTGAGGCCATGCATGCATGTCGGGTTGCCTTTATCTTTTCTATAAGTTGCACCAAAACATCCACTTAAGTTCTTTAATTTGTACCATTTCTTCAAATAAGGAATTTTGGAAGAAAGAAAGAGGGGGGGAGGGAGGAAGGGAGGGAGGGAGGGAGGGAAGAAAGAAAAAGAGAAAGAGAGAAAGAGAAAGAAAGAAAGAGAGAGAGAGAGAGAGAGAGAGAAAGAAAAGAAAGAAAGAAAGAAAGAAAGAAAGAAAGAAAGAAAGAAAGAAAGAAAGAAAGAAAGAAAGAAAGAAAGAAAGAAAGAAAGAAAGAAAGAAAAAGAAAGTGCTGATTGGCCAGTAGCCAGGTAGGTAGTATAGGTGGGACAAAGAGAGAATTCTGGGAACAGGAAGGCTGAGGGAGAGAGATGCTGCCAGTCACTGCCATGAGAAACATGATGTAAGATAGCGTTAAGCCACAAGCCACATGGCAAGGTATAGATTAATAGAAATGGGTTAATTTAAGATATAAGAACAGATAGCTAGAAGCCTGTCACGGCCATACAGTTTATAAGTAATGTAAGTCTCTGTGTGTTTGCTTGGGTCCGAACGGCTGCAGTACTGGCGGGTGAGAGAGATTTGTCCTGACCACCAGCAGGCTGGGACACAGAAAAACTTCAGCTACAGCAAACCCATACAAACACAAGTATGTAATAACACACAATGCTGGGCAGAAATTTTCTTAGAATTGAAACATTCTTTCCTAGGAAGAGGAATGAAGCTTATTAAGATTCAGGAAATGAAACTTACAAGGCTCAGGAAGTAAATGAAATAAGCCCCAGGGAGCTCCTACAGCTTAAAGACTGTCAAGGTCCCTCCTAAGCAGCAATTGCTGGGGAGAGACGATGGGCCAGCTCAGCCTGGGTCCTGCAAAATTCCAAGGCTGCCACTTTTACAGGCCATCAGCTCCTTTAGCTGACAGACTGGGGATGGTGGACAAACCTAGCTTTTGGGAACTGCTAAGACCAAGGCCTATGCCCTAAAACTTCAATAATGATGTCATCACCACATGTTGAAGGGAAAGAATTCCATCTATATGTAGCTGGTATCTGGTATCTGTGGTGATATTGTGTTCCCCAATATATTATGCACCCTAATAAACTTATCTGGGGTCAGAGAACAGAACAGCCACTAGATATAAAGGCCAGAAAATGGTGGCACACACACCTTTAATCCTAGCATTCTGGAGGCAGAGATCCATCAGATCTCTGTGAGTTCAAGTCCACACTGGAAACAGCCAGGCATGGTGACACACACCTTTAATCCCAGGAATTGATGGCAGGAAGCAAAAAGGTATATAAGGCGTGAGGAACAGGAACTAGAGCCTGGTTAAGCTTTTAGGCTTTTGAGCAGCAGTTCAGCTGAAATCCATTCGGATGAGGACACAGAGGCTTCCAGTTTGAGGAAACGAGATCAGCTGAGGAATTGGCAAGAGGTGAGGTTAGCTGTGGCTGGTTCTGTCTCTCTGATCTTTCAGCGTTCACCCCAATACCTGGCTCTGGGTTTGTTTTTATTTATAAGACCTTAGGAAATTTGTCTACAGATACCACATTTGCTGGAATCCTCCTACTTTCAGGCTCCAACTGAGTAGTATCTGTGCCTATCATAAAAAAGGCACTCCAGTGTTTTTTAACAGATAAAGTAAGTCTGCCTCGATGTAACTCTTCTCCAGCCTGCCTGCCTGCCTCTTCACTGGAGAGCCAATCCAGCCAGGCCACCTGAGAGGCTGCCACCAGACTGCTAGTGCATTCAACAGGGTCAGCATAAGAAGACCTAGAAGGAACAGTAATTATACTTCACACCGCTATCTGCATTTATTCAGCAGAATTTTGCTCTTGGAAACAGGTGACTAACAGGTGTTAGTCACTAAAGACTGAAGCGCGTTGTCACATGATGAAGAAGAGGAAAGGGTCAGCATGATGGTGCAGGGCTATATCCCCAACACTATATATATCACGCAAACACACCTCACGTTCAAGGCCAGCCAGGGCAGCAAGCAAGATCCATCTTACATTAGGAGGAAGGAGGGGCAGCAAGAGCGGCAGTCACTCCGGACGACGGGAAGGTCAGGTGAAGGAAGGCCTCTGAGAACCACATGACGCCATGCAGACACAGGGCATAGGAAGGAAGGAAGGAAGAAAGGAAGGAAGGAAGGAAGGAAGGAAGGAAGGAAGGAAGGAAGGAAGGAAGGGGCCCTCCAAGCAGAGCAAGGCGATCTGGAGGGTTGAAAGCCTGGCTTCTTGTGCTGTGGCTGCAATCGCTGTGCTCACTGGGCTAATCCCCACATTCAGCCCATGGCCGCCAGCTCCACGGCCAGGCTGAGATCAGCTTCAATGTGAAGGTGCAGAAAGGTGCACAGGTCAGAGTCCAGAACCACACACAAGTGTGTGACCACAGTGCAGAGAAGGTTTGCAGCCTTTGTGGAGACTGACGTAAATGTCCAAATATCTCGTAATAAAAAGAAAATGGAAAAAAGATTTCAACTACGACAGAATGCACACAAGAGACATAAACTCTGAAAGCCCTTAGCCTCCTTTAAGAAAATGAATACAGGGAACTGTAGAGATGGCTCGGAGGTTAAGAACACTCTCCCAGAGAACCTGGGTTCGATGCCATCACCCACACTGGCCCATGCAGGAAAATCTCCATACCCATGAATAGAAATACATTTAAAAGAAAATGAACGCAGAGGGCCCCAGGCCTCGTGTCTGTAGTGGGTAGCCATTCCAACCTTGATCTGGAAGTTCCAACCCCCACTGAGGCTTCGGTAACTGTCACGCCTACAAGGCGGGGCCGAGAGAGGACCCTGAAGACCCGAGATCTGGATGCACTGCCTTCTCTTGGTTCCTGGACCCTGGACGCTGGAGGTAGACCAAGCAGAGTTCTCCAGAGAACACCACCAGACTGCGCTATGTCTTTCCCAGACCCTGCAACCCACCTATCCCTTCATTTGTTAAGTTACGCCACTCAATAAACCTCCCTTTTAACTATGTGGAGTGGCCTTAATAATTTCGCCAATACATGTCAACTACCAATTTTCCTCTTCACTATTTTAAAGAAAGACCTTTACCCGAGAAGAAGGCATACCCCATGAGTTTCAGCTTCAATAACAAACATACAATGCTCTACACCCAGTTTTATGAAGTCACCTATAACCATCAAGTACTTTTTATGCACCAGGCACCAGGTGACACACTAAAATACACAAGAAGTGAGTTTTGCTTTCTGCTTCAAGGTAACTGCAAAGAACAGACACATGCTTGTAGATGGTGTGAACGTGTGTACATACTGATGTATGCGTATGAAGCTGTGTGTACATATATACTCACAATACAAAGGTCTCACTAAACAATAACCCTGATTATCTATCTGTAAGGATTTCAGTTATCTCTATTAGTAAAAAATGGTCATCAAAATCCAGCCACAGGTCAAAACATGTAGTTTAAGAGTTGGAGTATGGATAGCTCAATGAGCATGTGCCTAGCATGTGGGAAGGAGGGAGAGGAGGGGAAAGGTAAGTGAGACTGGCATGGTGAAACACGCGTATAGCCCCAGAAGTTGGGAAGCTAACAGGAAAATTCCAAGTGCCAGGCCCTCCTGGACTACATGGTAAGATGCGGTCTGACAGAGAGAAACAAACAACAACAAAACTCCTTTCCCTTAACAGCAGCCCTCCCAACACATCTCCTAGTCCCAGATGTGGCGGCATTCAGGGCTACAGCTGCAGGAGGCAGAGCTGCCCCAAGTTACCAGTCTGCTCATCATTAACCCTGAGAGATGGAAACAACCAGGGCCTTCTAAGTAAGGGACTCCTCCAAAACAGTGTCCTTTCTAACCTGTTGGTTCTAAGGCTGCTGCTGACCTGGAGCATTTAATACTACGCGCTACTTAAGTAATGATTTCTTGTCTGATGGGACAGGCTGTTCTTTTGTAGTCTAGCTGGTTGGTTGCCCACTGAATTAATTAGTATTCATGAGCATGTATCACAGCCAGGCTTTCAGCAAAGCTCCTTATCTGTGCTACTGACTCCTGTGTGATATTTCTGGAGCCAATCTGCTGCTGCTACCCTTAAAATTAAATGGAACAGGCTGCTATAGCCAACTGTTATTTATAGATTAGTCTGTAAAACGCCTGAAGCCTAGATCACTATTTTGTTTTGTTTTTTTAAGCTAAAATATGATGTTAATTTTTGTCCTGATGACCTTACCTAATACAGTAAGAGATGCCAGCCTGCTCCTTGTGACAGGACAAAGGGGCAACTTTATGTACAGGCTCAGCTAGCCATGACTAGCAGGTGCTTCCAGCGACCAATGCCCACAACCAAATAGTGGTAAGGACACTTGTGCATCTTTCTAAACTCTGACAGTCATTTTGTTTGAACTAAAATAATGGTATCAACCTGTTAATAACATCTCATACTGCTTTATTGTTTACAAGGCACTTTCATTTCCTGGTTCAGGGTTTTTTTTTTTTCTTTGTTGTTGTTTGTTTTTTCGAGACAGGGTTTCTCTGTGTAGCTCTGGCTGTCCTGGAACTCACTCTGGCTTGCCTTGAACTCACATAGATCCGCCTGCCTCTGCCTCCTGAATGCTAGGATTAATGTTGTGCGTCACCACTGCCCCACCCACATTTCCTGTTTTAATAGTTAACATTTACTGGGCACGTACACTTAGTAGTGTACCAGGCACTGTGCTTAACACTTAATGTGGATTTTAGAATTTTCAAATTCAAATGACATCAGTACAATTTATTTCATAGGCGGGAGACTTCCCCCGCAGGCCACAAAGCCATTAGGAACTGAGCTGTGATTCAAACCTAGGTTGCCTCTTTGAAGGCTCAACTTCTCATATGCAGGCCAGAGGTCAAACTCAGGGGTTGTTTCTTGTGTCCATCCATCTTGTTTTCTGAGACAAGTTCTCTCACAAGGACCTTACTAATGAGGCTGGGCTTGGCTGGCAGTACGCTACAGGAATCTTCCAGCCTCTGCTTCCCCAGTGCTGGATTTAGCATGCCACCACACCCAGCTTTTTGCATGGATGGGTCCTGGAGACTGAACAAGTCCTCACGCTCATGTGGCAAGCGCTTTGCTACTGCGCTGGAAAGCGAACTCTTAACCACTGCATTCCACTTTCCCTTTTCCTGTGTCTTCTAAAATCACCCTTGGTGGAGTGCTGCCAGCTTCCAAGTCTCAATGAGGAGGAACACCAGGACTCAGACCCCAGCCAGTGCTGCTGATGTTGTCTACTGCCCGCCTCTGACCCCAGTGTAGTAACTAACACTGGCAAGCCGGCAGCATTCGCTGGCAGACAGGATGCAGAAGAGAGACAAGGCCTTTGAGGGTCCCGGGATGAGAGTGTTGCTGGCTTATGTGTGTGTACTCTCTCCATTCACAGGGAAAGGGTAAGCAAAGAAAAGTGCACATTTAGCCGATAGGAAGAAGAGACACAATGCTACTTTGGACTCAGTTCCAGCAGCCGAGTAACACGCGCTAGGAGGCAAAGAGTTCCACTGACAGACTGAAAAAGAGCACCCATCAAAACAGCCAGTGAAAACCTGAATCTTAGTACGTAAAAGGTAATGAAAGTCATGAAAAAGAATGGCAAAAAAGCCTCTTTCGTAAGAGGCTAGATAACAAAAAGAGTAAAAAGGCACTCTTGATGTTGAATGTTCTAGAAAGAAATTTCCTCATGCTCCAAAGGAAACTAGTCTGCCGTGGTTATACAATGTACAGTTATGAAGCCAGACTTTACAATCTAAGCCATGCACAAGTCTTAAAAACAGGTCAATAACGTACATCGATTGCTTTTAAAAAGTTACTCAGTATCTTCCTTTAAAAGGAATTATGAGTTTCAAAGCCTGGCATTAGACTGAAAATATTTATAAATCTCAAAACAGGTTGTGAAAGCAAGTGGTGCCGAGTGATTTACCCCATTTCTCTTCCACAAGTTCTCAGCTCCCACAGGCCAGGCATTGCTCTTGAATCTCTGCTTCTTTTCCTGACAATGTTCTCAGCTTTGAAAATCACTGTTCCTGCCGGGCAGTGGTGGCCCACGCCTTTAATCCCAGCACTCGGTAGGCAGAGCCAGGTGTATCTCTGTGAGTTCAAGGTCAGTCTGGTCTACAAAGTGAGATCCAGGACAGGCACCAAAACTACACAGAGAAACCCTGTCTCGAAAAACCAAAAGGAAAATTACTGTCCTTTATGAATGGTTAATTCAATGTTTTAACAATACTTCTATATTCCACAGATGCTTGTAAACAGAGGTTAAGTCCCTTTTACAGTAAGAACAAAACAACACTGTCACACACCAGAGCGTGAGTCTCAGGGGCAGTCTACATGCAAGTCTATTTCAAAATCAAACTCAGCACCAACGTGGTGGTGACGCACACCTTTAATCCCAGCACTTGGGGGGGCAGAGGCAGGTGGATCTGTGCAAGTTTGAGGCCAGTCTGGTCTACATAGTAATTTCTAGGGCAGCCCAGGTGAGCCCGTCTCGAACAAAGAAACACAAAACTCATGATGGATGTGTCAAGTGAAACTGGAAGTCCACTAATGTGAACTAGACATATTAAGAAGTTATTAAATTTTGAAGATACTTTAATGAGCCCTTCATAATTTCCTACAAATCCCATGTACATGGCTGTATTTTGTATATACTCATATCTCATGATATGGGTGATTATACCTAATAACATCCAACCTCTCCAGATGACTTTATGATTCAAAGATATAAGAGCTTCTACAGTGTAAAAGTACTATTTTAAAAGGAAGAAAATGAAACATGGAAAAGTTTTAAGAGGAATGACAGTGTAGACATGGCTATTTTCTCAAATATACAAATTATAGAGCCAGATGGTCACAATGAAAGTCTAAAATTCAGAAATCATAAATTGATGGCCTATAAAAATGCCAAAATTTCATGAGTTGTAAAATTCAGGAGGTTGCTTTTCCATGATGGTTAGTAAGGGAACCTGGGCACTTTTGGGCAAAATGTGCTATAGCCGATATGATCAATGTCACTGAGGACAACCCAACTATCCCCTATAATGTGCTACAACCAATATGATCAATGTCACTGAGAACCCCACTAGCTCATATAATGTGCTACAACCGATATGATCGATGTCGTTGAGGACAACCCCACCAGCTCCTATAGTCTCCTGTGTCTCTGTCGGAGCAGAACTCTGGCTTGGTGGAGAAATGGTACAAGGAGTGAAAACCTAAGTCCTGAGGAATCAAACCAACAGCACCACAGAATGCAAACTCCCAAGGGCTCTGCATACATGGATACGGGTAGGAGGTCATGACACCAAAGGAAACAGGGTTCTTTCATGATCCCCCAACACACACTAAACACACAAAGCACAGGCAACCTTAGGACAGCTCAGAAAGACGATTCCATGCAATGAGGGCCCTGTGCTTATGCTATGGGGTGAATGGATGGACCAACCTCTGAAATGGTTAAGAGCAAGTGTGCAGTATCTGTGGTAAGTATAAAAAATTTTGTGTTACTTATAGATAACAGCAACTTCATAGTTTTATTCCAGGACTATTCTGGAGAGGGACAATGTCTGATCACAACTAGGCATAGTTGGGCAAGCATATGTATGGTGGATGGACCCTGCCCAGCTCCCAGGTACTTGCTCTTCATCTCTTTACCTCTGTGGGATGTGGGATCATGACCTCTGCTTCCCATCTGAGCCCTTCTTCCTACTTCATACAAACATCCTTAGCCTGTTAAGCCTGTGTCTGCTGTGTATCTAGGTGGCGCAAGGCCAAAGATAACAAACAATGCCTTCTTTCCTACTTTTAAAAACTCTCTCCCCAAACAAACAAAAAGTGTGCAATAAAGAGATAACAAGCCAGGTTCCAATGATCTCAGTGCAACAAGGATTCTTCCTATTGCACAAAATACCACACGTTTCTAATTACAAAACATCTATGCTTGCACATCTGCCGACTAGCAGCTCAGTTAAAACCGGGTCCATCAGACTGACACGATTTCTCTAGGTGTTCATCTCCTGTCATGCTGGAGGTGACAGAAAAGCACTCAGCAGTGGCTATAGGCAATTTTCCAGTCAGACCTGTAAAGCTTTCTACAGCCATCTCCTCCCAGCTATCAAAGTGAGCTCAATGACAAATCAGTTTAAAAAAATGGCTTTTAGAAACTTGCAAGGTTTGAATAATAAGCAAGCCATACACAACATCTCTCTGGTCTGCCTCCTGAAGGCATCTCATGTCACTCACCGTTTGTGCCCTTTATCCATTGGCCAGGTCAGCCCATAGCCATTCACCCCTACTTGGCTCTACTCTACTCATCCTGCACTGGCTCCAGGAGGCTGAGCTCTATGGAAAACGGGAAGCATTTGCCTTAGCTGGGCCCCTGCTCTCTGGCTTCTTGCAGGAGAAACTGGAGGGTGGAGGAGAGAACTAGCAGCCAGATGCCCACCTTCCTCACTGTCCCTGCTCCAGGATTCTGTGGTTCCGGTACTGCCTGCCCGCCCTGGGCTTAGTCTGGCCCAGGTCTGCTCACTCACTGTCCCTGGACTCTTAACTACGCCTCACTGGTTGTCATGTCACTCTGTGTCTTTACAAGCAATCCTCTACACACAGAGGCTCTGGGTGTCAACTGGAGACCCCTTCGCTGGCTGTCCCGTGGTTCTCCACTGGGGTCACTTACATGCACCGTGTGGACCAGGTCAGCTGCCAGGCACTGCTTCAGCTTCTCGTCACTGCCGGTTCCATGCAGCACCAAATCCGGCATATACGTAGCACAGTAGCCCGCCAGAAGCGAGCGGGCAAAGTTTCTAACATTTGGCTTGCTGGTGCTCTGAGACCTAAAACAACATTTGAGCTAGTAAATACACAGTTAAAAGTACTCACTTTTTGTCATTACAGTGGGAATCAAACCTCCAATGACACAAGAAACTATAATAGCTTCCTGTAGCCCATATCAGAGTCTATAAAGAGATCATGAGGGTGAGAAAAGGGAATTTGGGAGGAAAGGAAGTATTTTGATTAAAATGGAAGCCTGGAAAAAAAAAATACACTGTTTCCCATGGCTAGTTAAAACTTCATTCTTAAGCCAGATGTGGAGGTACATGTTCTCAGTGTAAAGCTAGCCTAGGCTACATAGTGAGACCTTGTCTAGAAACTAAGGGATCTCTTCTTACACCTCATACTGAACATCCACCTGAAAGTCCATGTCAGAAGGATGAAAGAGGAGGCTGGGGGTCATGGTGAACAAAGCATGGCTTTATGACTCTGACCCATCTGCAAGGGGAGGTAGCCGCCACAGTGAGGAAGAACAGAAGAAATCTTTTAATTGCAACTTTCAGCCATCACAGGCCAGAGAACCAACCCAATGGAGTGCTAATGAAGAGTAGAAAGTGGTGGGAGAGAAGCCTCATGGTGGGTGTGATCCATTACCTTAGCAGCAAGACATCCGAGCCAACCGTACAAATGACACACACATGACACCAGATGGAACTCTCTCCTCCTTGCTACCGTGACTGCTGTGGCCCTTCACTCCCCCCAAATGTCTCAAGAGCTGCAAAGACAACCACCAGTCCTCTGCCCAAGAACAGAGCTACACCAAGACTGTGAGCATCCTTGGAGACTAGACAGGCTGGAAACCCCTCGGAATGTGACTGGTGATAATACCCCTCACATTTAAGAGCAAAGCACGTATTGCGTATAAAGTGGTTGTGGGTGGTTACCATGGTCACAGTGTCAGGCTGGGAACAGACTCTAGTTCCCTGTGCAGTGTTACCTTGGCAGAGGCAGCTCCACTTCCAAGGACCCTTCAGTCCTGTCGCAACTGGGACCTAGGCCTAGCAGGGCTAAAGCACATGCTTCATTATCACTGTCTCCGAGAGCACTATCCAAGCTTTCGTTCCTGGGAAGGTCTCCTTCGATCCTGAAGTTGGCCTTACCACGGGCGTCCCCACAGGGGACATCTGCAGCACCCAGCAGGCCACCCTGCTGTCTATATCTGTTGACATGCTGGGAGGAAGGTCTTTTCTTGCCTTTGCATTGCACATCTCCAGTGTGTTCCAGTGGTCTCTGGCCACTGCCTGCTGCACAGCTAGAAGGTGCAGGGTGGCCATGGGCTTGGCCAAGTTGTCCCCCAGCACACGCCATGATGTTGGCTTGGAGGCCTCTGCCCTCAGAGACACTTCCTCCTTCTCCTCCTCCTCCCGAGGACTGGTCCTCAGGAAGGGCAATGTCCTTTTGAAAGTCAGCTTTGGAGGAACACCTAGAGCCCTGCTGGTCTTGAGTCAGGGCAGTGTCCACGCTAGGACTGATAGAGGCACTGGTCCCACAAAATTGTCCACAGGTCTTTAACCGCTCCTCCATTTTTTTGGTGCGGCTTTCGAAGTCGGCCTCTGGAGAGACGGAGCTTCCAATGTGGAAGGTGACCTTTTCGACAGGAGGATCCTCCTGGGAATGTCTGTCAGGGCAGGGCCAGGCTGCTGACCTGTCAGCTGGTTTCTTTAGTATCTCCCCATGCAGCTCCTCACGGACAGCATGTGGGTCCATCCTTAGTCTTACCCTGGGAACCTCAGAGCTGGGAGGTCTTGAAGAGTCATCTTGGGGTAACTCTTGGTCATTCTGTTTGTCCTCACAGACTATGCCTTGAGGTGTCCACGAACTGTTAGGTTCTGCCTCTTGGAACCCCATGCTACTAGCCTCAGAATTCTGCTCTGGCCTCTTGCATCTGTTTCTGTCAGGTTTGTGACCCAGTTCACTAGTATCGGCGCCTTCTGGGATCTCAGCTTCTCCTCTAGGCTCTGGGCTCCTCGTCTCAGCCGTCACTGGCGGTAGGATTGGCGGGACAAGAGCAGGCTCGTTTCTCACTGTAACTACCACATACTCAGACTCCTCCACCTCTCCTTTTTCCAAGGCTGTTATAATCTTGCTCCCGTTTATATCTTGGTCATCTTCACTAGGATTCCCACTCCAGGTCAGCTGATTCTCTTGTAGTTCAGAGCAACGGAGAAAGTAGGTTAGAACATAAAGGATGCGCTGGACCAAATCCTTCTGCTTTCCAATCACCACTGTGCGGGTCAGTCTCACTGGAGAGCCTATAGCTCCATAAAGGTCACCTACAGGGCAAAAGATGGACAGAAGACAGAGTCCTCCAGTGTTAGCACACATGAAATATCTGCCCTCTACAAGAACAAAACTGGTCATTTGTAACTTGATTCCCAGCCTCCAATCACTTCTTGAGGCACCAGATATAAAATTTCCAGGAATGGCCATGTTCCAGTTGCCCCGATACTGGACCGCAGGTCTGACAGGCCAAACAGGCTGCAGCCTAGCATCCAGCTGAACACAGCGGAACAGGGCAGCGGTGCTGCTGGACACACAAGCCCCTCACGGGGCTCAGGTGGTGGCATGCTTACCCAAGGAAAGCTGAAGCCATTCCTCTGCATAAATAACCAGACCAGGTACATAGATATCTTGCAGATTGTAAGAATTTCTTAAAGAATACAGTGGGGAGTGTGTCACGGGGAGGACTGGAGAGAAGACTCAGTGGTTAGGAGCATATGCTGTGCCTGTTGAGGACCGAAGTTCAATTCCCAAGCACCCACGTCCTCGTTGGGCAAGACTTCTCACAACCGTCTGTAATTCTGGACAGGCCATCTTCTGATCTCCCCAGACCCCTGAACTCATAGGCACATACCCACACACAGATACACACATACTATAGACACGTAATTAAAATTAAAGAAGAATCCCAGGATGGTGAGTCTTAAGGTAAAATGCAAATTCAAGAATTTCTAAACTGATATGAAGTAAATCAATTAAAATTACTTAACGAGGTAGTGTGTGTAGGATTCTCTTATGGATTTACTCTAAGTAGACAGTTTGATTTTTAAGAAAAACTACCTACTCATGAATAACAAATATGTGTTCAATGTGAAGAGTGAAAACGACAAAATCAATTTAATAGTGCGCATTACCAGTGCAGTCTATCCCAGAACACACCAACATCAGTGTGTTAAGAAGAAATAACAGAACAGGAAGGGTTAAACTGGGGGTGGGGGGACAGAGGGCAAGGTAGAGGAGGGAGTGTGGGGAAAGAGGACTAAAGATCCTTCAAAAAAGTCATGTGGAAACCAAACACACACACACACACACACACACACACACACACACACTCTGCCAGCTCACTCTAGATGAGGCAAAGGCCAATTGGGGTGGGGGTGGGGGGTAACTATCAGGTGTCAAGAGGAAGAACCAGACTTAGTGGGGTCAGAATAACAGAACCCATTTGGCAAAAACACCTGGTCACCTCAGAAGAGTAACCGGCTGCACCACAGACAGGATTCTGCACCACCACCTCATGCAGCCACAGGGGCACACAAGCTCCAGACCACACCACCAACTTCACAATCCCACACCTTCACATGCAGCGTCCACATACATGGCTAGGTGTGGTGGCACTCTCAGAACTAGAGGCTGTGAGGCAGGAGGACTACCGTGAGTTACAGTCCAGCCTGAACTACAGAGTGAGATGTTGTCTAAAACAAAACAACCTACCTTCATAAACAGCCCACACTATACCCAAGACACAGCTACGCAGTGTTGTGTGCACATGCATGCACACATGCACACACATGCATAGGTGCACATGCATGCACATATAGTCTCTGTGCCCTAAGCATATCATTTACTAGCATTAACCAAGTGTCTGGAGAATTGGCAGGGACATGGCCCAGGAGCTCCCTGCTTCTGTGGATAACCTCAGAGCACGTTCTAGAGACTGACCTGCTGAGGAAGGGGGTGAGCAAGGACACTCTAGAGAAAGTCACTCAAATAAAGAGGAGGGGCGTGTCTCCTGCAGAACCATAAGCAGCAAGTGAGAAAGCCAGAAGATGGGTGTGAATGTGGCTTGGCTGAGGAATCTCTACACCACAGGGTCCCAACAGTGCAAGTGAAGAGGCGTCATCAAAGGGACAGTGTGTGGGACAGGAGACAAAGCAGTAGTTTATTTGTGGCCTTGGAGGCCAACCTTGGGAGAGTGGGTATTAGTCTAAAGCTAATGACAGTCACTGGGAGGTTTTAATAACAACGTGATCTGATGGATATCATGAGGTCAGTAACTTGAGGAAATCAGGGCAGATACATTTATGTCCATTCTCAGAGTGGCAGAAGCATTTCCAGCATGTGAAGATGCCGGTAAGCCACCAGCCACGTGGCAAGGTATAGATTTATGGAAATGGACTAATTTAAGCTATAAGAATAGTTAGCAAGAAGCCTGCCACGGCCATACAGTTTGTAAGCAACATAAGTCTCTGTGTTTACTTGGTTGGGTCTGAGCGGCTGTGGGACTGGCGGGTGACAGAGATTTGTCCTGACTGTGGGCAAGGCGGAAAACTCTAGCAACACCCCTTAAAAGGGAGTCACCTATAACAGGGCAACAATGTTCCTATTAGATACTACAGGCTATCAAACAAAAATCAGAGCCAGGAATGGGTTATGTCTTTTGAAGTTGTTGGCTGATGAGATCCTATAGACCACCACCACCCCTGCCCCCCGCCCAAACACGACAGGCTCTTGCCAATGCTCCTTGCTACACTCCAGAATTTCACAGTAAGATCCTTATTACTGATGATGCCACATAGAGAAATCAAGCTGGTGCTCAGCTGCAAGCTACATCCCTACTGGCTAACTTTCACAGTGCTTGACGGCGTGATGCAAGCTACTGGAGGGGGACGGAATCGTCAGTCACGTCCAACTGTGAATGCTGTGAGCCGTAATAACGACTGGCTGGTAGGATATGCCCCTGGTGCAACATTGGCAAGAACATCATGGGAGAAACCAATCACTTTTTGCTGGGATGTAAGTCCTGCTCCACAGACTAAAACCCACAGCCTATGGCTGGACAGGTCATAGGTCTTGGGGAGAACCTACTGGTATGATTCTGCTGAATGGAAATAGTGTTTCTAATGACTTACTGTGTACCCATAGGTCAATGCATCTCCCAAGCCTAATCTGATAAGCTTCTTTTTACAGTAGACGGTAGTTAACATCGGGATCGACAACTGGCCAACGTACAGAGGATAAGAGACTACAAAATGCTCAGCCCTCAACAGAACACGCATACTATATCCCCCATGCTTAAGGACCTCTGCAGAAGAGGGAACAGAAAGAATACAAGAGCCGGAGGCAGCGGGTGACTGTAAGGAAACAGTGTCTTCTGGACGCAGCAGCGCAGGCAGCTGCACTCAGGAACTCACAACAGTCTCGACAACATGCACAAAACCAGTGCAAACACAAGACAGACAAAATTCCAGCATGGACACGGGAGCTGGGCATAAAACCCCACCCCCAGCTATGGGTAACTGTTAGCTTCTGGTTTTCTCTGAGCATTGTCCTGGTAAGTCGACCATACTCCAGGGCAAGACCACACACTCAGGAATATTCAGGCAACACAAACTGGTCTTGACTTGGGCCTTAAAGAAAAAAAGTTAAATAAAAAGGGACACAAGGTTAGGTGAGTGAGAGAGTGGATCTGGGAAGAGCTGGGGAAGAGAAGATGACTATGATCAAAATATGCAAAACTCCCAAAGAACACATTTTTAAAAAGTCCTCATCACCTCACTGACTCACCAGGTTCCGTCATTTCATTAGACTGCTAATGAGATGGACAACCAATGTCTACTGAATGGGTAGGCACTCAAAGACTGTATCATTATACAACCAAGCCAGAGTCAGAAAGGATTCAAGAATTAACCAGAAGGCTGAGAGCTATCCACCACGGAAGGAATGTCACATAAATGAGAGGCGAGACTCAGTGACGGTGACAAGGAGGAATGTGGGAAGCCGGGACTCAGTTGAGGAATGCATGCACAGTGAGGCAGGAAGCCACAGGTTAGAGAAAACTAAAATTAGTAGGCTGAGGTTGAGAGAAACATTGTGAGAATGGGCAGGACACTCTCTCTAGGGAACCATAAGGAAGTGTGTCCTTGGGAGAATTTTCCCTAGTGTACAGCTTCCAAGAACATTTAAAGGGCAGGACAAAAATAATAATAAACAACTTCTCTATAAAAAGACAAGACCGAAGGCTTGCAGAGCTTTGGCATCTAGGAAGTCACCCTAGACTTCAAAGTGAGAGCTCAGAAGTATGGTGAGATGCTATGGTTTGGTCTGAGAAAACTGCCCTGACCATGAGCTCATGTCATGCCTTCCTCCTGATCCTGTCTCCCCACACTTCGGGACATCACAGTCACATTAGGACTCGGGCGTTTCTGTGGCCTCAGGGCTACTACCACATACAAGCTGGTCCTGGTGGTGTAGGCCCATGATCGCAGTTACTAGGGAAGCTGAGACAAGAGGACCATGAGTTCCAGGCCACCCTGGGCTGTATACAGTGACTGCCTCAAGTACAAAACAAACAAGCTACACTTCCCATCCCCCCCTAAAATACACAGGTCTAAAAATGTTACCAGATGGCTGGAATCTTATATATTTTTGATATATGTTATAAATTAATTGTCTAAGTGTCAGAGCATCATGATCTAAGATTCTTCACATAAACAGAGCACATAGAAGCAGTTTCAGGTCACAAAGGTTATTCCTCTCGCTAGTGCAGAGCAGCAAAACTAGAAAAGAAGCACAAACCCCTTACTCAGGGCAAGGATTCACAATCTCCCATATTAAAAAAAAAATGAAAAAAAATGGGGAGTCTTTTGAAACAGAAGAGGTTGCGTTGTAAATGAAATGGATAAAGAGGGAAAGCACGTTGCTAAGAAGGGCTGGGACACTCAGTGCGAGTACTTACAAGCCTGAGGATCTAGGTTCGTTTCCCAGCACACGTAAGCAGCCAGGTATAGCCACATGTGTCTGTACCCCAACTGCTGGGCAACAGCAAGCTCCAGGTTAGTGATGAAATCCTTCTCAGGGGAACAAGGCAGAGTGACAGAAGAGGACACCTGACATGGTTGCATGCATCTGCACACATCTATACATATGTACGCACCCACACATGAACACACACACACACGCACACACACACTGCTGAATGAAAACTCATGAGAAATAAAACTAGATGATGGTTAACGTCAAGGTGGACCACATTTTCTATAGGGAGGAGGGAAACAGAAGATGTATACTTCCTTCTTGTTAGAATAGATTTACAAGTATTTATGACCTTTTTTTGGCCGGAAAAACCTAACTGCTGCAAACAAAGGATAAAGCTCTGAAACACACAGATAAGGTTCCCTCCAACCCTCCTGAAGAGTTAGTTTCCTTGTCTATAAAATGGAAAGTCTTACAAGTGTCTTGAAGATGAAAAGACATAGCATGCTTGTGATAGCCAAGCCTGATGGTCATTTAATCCTCAGACTCTGAGGCAGAGCAGATCTCATCAGTGTGAAGAAAAAGAGATGGCACATGTGAAAATGCGTCAAGTAGGATTACCCATTCTGAGGAGAATAAGAATGAAAAAAGATGTACACAGCCCTGATGTCTGTGGGCCTCATCAAGCACCATGACATGCACACAGTAGGGATTCTTGCTCCCAGCTCTGGTCTGTGGGCCTCATCAAGCACCATGACATGCACACAGTAGGGATTCTTGCTCACAGCCCTGATGAGCAAAAATAGACTTTAAAACAAGGATTCCCAAAAACCTAAACTTCATGGATGACCCAGGTCTGTACATTCAAGAAGATCATGAGCTCCAAGCAGGAAAATCAAGTAAAAGTAAAAGCAGACATGCTGTAGCTGAACTGTCAAGACCAAAGGTAAAAGGGGCATTTTGAAGACAGGAGAAAACCCACTCAGCTCAAGGGCAGGTTGCTCACCCACAGCAAATTCTATATTGAGACACCACACATCCTAAAACTCACATTTACGGAACGTCTGTGGGAGTCATTCTCTTTCTATTCTACTATCCTGTTTAAATGCTTTTCGAACCCACAAATGGCTTCCACAGGCCACTGGTGGACAGTATCCCTAATGTGGAAACCCCCGTGCATGGTGCCCATGGGGACAAAGGCACCAGATCACTGCGCTCTGTGGAGCAAGTCCTTGAGTGTGAGGAGAGACTGTGGCTGAGAAATCACACGGGTGAGATGAGACATGTCAACTGTCCTGATGAGCTCTTGGTAAGACGCTGAAATCGTTCAAGATAGAACCACTTTTTTTATTACTTAGGAAACAAGATTAAAATCACATCTGCACCGCTGTTTAGTCCCCAGAGCTTACGTTTTCCTGCCTATCACAACACACAGAAGACAACCGGAGTTGAAGCACGTCCGTCCTCTGTCTAATCATGGGAATGCCTTCATTGTTTGTGATACTGGAGACTCGATCGCTCACACTCGTCTTTACAAGTCTGTCCTATGCCTTCTCTCCCTCCTCGAACTACTCCGATCAACACCCAGACCTTGGAGGGATTCTTCTCAAGAAGAGAGAACTGAGGACCTTCAGTGGTGTATGATCTCCAATGAAAAGCCATGAGCAAGTCCACAAGAGGGGATTTTTTTGCCTTGTTATGCGGAACACAAGGAGTCAGCGGCTCCCAGTTAGCTCAGTCCCACAGGAGAAGCATTCCCGAGTCTAAACGCATTTATCTAATTAAATGCACGTGGCTTAATTACCACTGTTTGAAAATCGACTCTGCAGCAGGACACACTGTATTTCCTTAATATCCAGACCGATCCCCTGCAGGAATCAAAACTACACTTTGAAAAGAATGTCTTCCCATTGAGAACAACAACGTATGTCCTCGAGAAGAGCTACTCATCCCTGAGGGGTGGGGCAAGTTTTGAACTGTTCCTTGTACCAAGCACCAAAATACAAAGCACTGTACTTTTTATTTATTTTTTTGAGGCAATGCCTTGGTTAAATAGCCCAGACTAGCCTACAACTCATAATTCTCCAGCCTCAGCCTCCCAAGTCCTGGGATTATACGTTACATGCAGTCACTCCCAATCTAACATGGTTTTACTCCCCATGAATTCTTTAGTTAATTCGTTAAAAAACACACCTATTACTTACCCTATGAGATGTGTATCTTCTTTTGTGTCTCATAGGCATAAAGACAAGAAAGTATTTTTACTGCTATAAAATAAGGACACCTCTAACAGGTAGGGGTGAGAATCTCACCAATCTGTTTGTGTGTCGGGCACTAACAATGCTCGCTGCTTGTGTCACGGCGTCAGCTTTTGTTACAGCGACTGAAACACCGTTTTCTAGGACTAGAGTGCTTTCGCAGCCCACTGCTTTCCCTAGCAATTCCCATGTAGAGATTCCCTCAAGGAAGCCTTCCTGGAAAACCTCATTCATCCCTTTTCCTTCTATAAACGTCCCGCAACATAGTTTTCAGTTCACAGCATCCAGAGCAAAGGTGCTTTGTACAACTGATTGCATCTCCCAAACACCAAGTCCTGACCCCATTCCATCGGACGTGTGCAGAGTACTTGCTTAGGCACAGACAAGGCCCCAGGTACTACCTCTAACACACCAAAGGAAGAGGCACGGGAAAGCTAAGTGACTGCCTTCAGAAATGAACCAAGTAAAAGGCTTCTGGCCCCCACGTCCACTGCCATGACACTCCCATATCCCCTGTACACTCTTCTCCAAGCACTATGACATTCTCAAATGATGGACCAACCTCGTTCACCAGGCAGCTGGCTACTGAGGCCTGAGCAGCTGTGACTCCACTCTTGAGTTCCAACACATGAGTAGGACCGAAGTGCTCGATCCCCGCCCCCCACTCCCAGCTGAGGACCGAATCCAGGCCTAGCAAGTGCTCTACCACTGAGCTAAATCCCCAACCCCAGTGCTCGATTCCTATACCATGCCTACATATATGTGTTGAGGAAGTACTGCTACCATCAACCACAAGACGGAGCGACAGATGAGATGTCAGATGTACACTGTGGTCAGAGAGGTGGGATTAGAGGGTGCCACTTTCCCCTCTCTTCTCTCTTGCCATTCCAACCTACAGGTTCTCACTCGAGTGCCTTTTGTTACCCCTCTTCCCAGGGAAGTTTGGCAATGTCTGGAGACGTTCTGATGGTTATAACTTTGGGCAGAGAGGAGCTGTCCTGGGACCTGGTGAATGGAAGTCAGGAGTGTTGCCGAACAATCTGTAAGATGTCAGGCAGCCCCCCCCTGCCCCGTCACAACTCGACCACAAAGAATTATCTGGCCCAAACAGTCAGTAGTTACTTAAGGAAACCACGATAGGGTGAGCAGCCTCTGTGAAGTGGAGGACTCAGTTGACCTACACTGTCTCAAAAGAGCCAAACAAAGCTGCCAGTGAGGGAAAGGGATGAGGGTAGCAGCCTGTTAACTCCAATCTGTGGTCCAGTCTCATTTCTGCAAGAGCCAATCCTTGAATGACTGGGTTGGAAAGCCAGTACAAGCTATAATTTCCAGCATCCCCCCCTCCCATTTCTCCAGATATATTCTCTGAATAGTCAAACTAGGTACTAACCCAGCTGTGCCCAGAGAGGATTATACGGATGCGTTTTGGCCAGCATGTTCACCGACTGAGAGGTACGCTTCTCCGAGAAGGCTTTAATGGGAGGGTGATCGACAGGCATGACAGTGGGTACCCAGGCCAAATGGTATGTTAACACCGCAGTCAGTAAGGCAGCAAAAAACCTTGGGAAAATGGATAAAAACACACCCAAATTAGTCAAATGCAGGACAAGACCATGTGCTATGCAGAATACAAGCTGGCTCAGGATTTACCCACAAGTCTCAGTGGGCTTATGCTTACTGGTTTTTGTTGACTTGCTCAATCAGAAGTATAAATTCCTTGAGAAAGCGCTGGCAGAGCTGGTTTTTTTCCAACGTGCTCGACATCATGGTAAGCCATACTGGTTCAGCTATCCTTGGAACAGAATACAAGTTCCAGATAGTCCCTCTACAGGAAGAGAGAAGGGACCAACTGTCAGAAACAGTTATTTTGGGTATCTTAGTGTCAAAGAATAAAGGTGAACACAGTAATTTTGATACATGTATTCCTTAAGGAATTAAAAAACAAACTGACACAGGCTGGCAAACTATGGCTCACACAAATCTGATTACTAGCATTTTTGTAAATAAAGTTTTATTGGGACACATGAATGAATGCTCTAATGGATGATCTACATCACAGCTCTGTACCCGTGGCTCTGGGAACATCATGGAAGAGGGGCAGGAAGACTGCAAGAGCTAGAGCACTAGGATATCTGCTGTGAAATAGTGTCTCCTAGAAACGGCTGCATAAGCAAGCTCAGAACAGTGGCAATTAATATGGACATATTAATACCAAAGAGGGAAAATGTCTTGGGGTCCTACCCCCCAGACTAAAAACTGTATAGGCAGTGAATGACCGCTGGTAGGAGAATTAGCTAGCCTCTTCTAGTGATGAGACTCCTGAATGGTTTGTCCAGTACACAGAGGTCATCCCTCAAAGTGTTTACATAAAACCAGACTCAGCAAGTTGTATTCATATGTGTGTGCATACACCGATGTTCATATATGTATGTAACAATAATAGTCAAGAAGTATCAACTTCAGAGTGTAGTCGTGGTGAGAAAGACATGGAGGGGTTGTAAGGAGGGTACCTGAGCAGGACAGAAAGAGAGAAAGTGACATCATTCTATTTCAATTAAAAGCATATCTTTAAACAAAAAAGCAGTGATATGATTACAGTAGCAAGGCCTAGGAATAACCTACAACACTCTTATCTCAGCTGGGCATAGTGGCACACGCCTTTAATCGCAGGACTTGGGAGGCAGAGGCAGCTGCATGTTTTTGAGTTCAAGGCCAGCATGGTCTACATAGTGAGTCCCAGGACAGACAGAATTATATAGTGAGAACCTGTCTCAAAAACTACAAAAAACAATAGTAAACAAACCCTCGTCTCTCTGAATATTAGTACATTAGTTTCTGGACGGCTCACTGTCAAAGTAAGTGTAAGCCTCTTCTACATACCAACCTCTGGCTTTTTATTTCCGGGTTTTCACCTCTGGAAGATTGGTACTGATTAGATTAGCATCCAGACTCTCCAGCCCAAGCCAGCTTTGAGTGTGACCACAGCAAAGCCACACGTAAATCTAGTGCTGCCCCTCAAGGAGACAGCCGACCCATCATCATCTTCATGGCTTTTCTCAAAATGAAACAACCAAGCAGTTCTTTCTCTATAGCCAGAGTTCAGAAAAGGTGGCAATCTTGCTTCAGGCAGCACTGAGCTCACCAGGAACAAAAAAAAAAAAAAAGTGTTCTAACATTCTAGGAAATGTAATTTTTTTTCCACCCCTCAGCTATTGGCTCATTTACTCACCATAACTGCTTAGCCGTGAGATTCCATTCCCCATAGTGAGAATGGCTTCTGAGAAACTCAGATGAGCACGGGGGGGGGGGGGGGGGGGGGGAAGACCCCATACCTGGAGCAGGTTACCTTGCTACCCACACTCTGAGGGCAAGGACCACAGAAAACCAGTGTCCACAGATGATTAGTAGAGGCAGAGGTCAGTTAGAAACTGCTAACAGAGCCAGAGAAAGGGGACCAGACGGTTCACTAGCCAGACCAGGGCATGGCGCACAGGCACTTATGTGCACTAGACCCGCCCTGGCAGATGAGAGCTAGGTCTCCACGACATGCACACATTTTCTCCATGCACTCTAGGGGACAAGCAGCACTCCTAAACCCAAGTTCCAACATCGGTAAAAAGGGTAAAAAGGCTTTGCCTTCAGCGTTTATGAGACAACAGATGTAAGATCATGGAACTGACTTATAAGCCATCCTCTAAAATTAGATTTCAGTTCATTCTGATGAAAACAATCCCATTAATCCAGGTAATGCATGTCTTAATCCCAGCACTCACGAGGCAGAGGCAGGTGGATCTCTATGAGTTTGAAGCCAACCTGGTCTAGTAGGCAGTTCTAGGTCAGCCAGGACTATACAGTGAGACCCTATCTCAAAATAAACACAAAACCAAAACAAACAACCCTAACTACACAACAAACAAAAAAAACTAATCCCATTAAGAACCGTCAGGCACAGTCAAGATGACTAGGTGCTACATTACCAAATGTTTGGTTTTACTTCATCTGTTCTCAGGGGCAGAGACACTAACTAACTGAAAATCGCCAGTCCCCTCATTCTTCTAAGAGATAACCTCATAACAGCCGGCAGTACTACTGGTCTTAACTTCCTGCTGGATTTTCAACCTTTGTACTTTACCTGAATTCTCCCAGTGCCTCCATCAGACGGCTCACATAAAACTGGACACGGAGACTTGATTCTGCTATCTTCCTGCAGGAGATCATGGCCTTCATGGAAGAGAGTGAGCCAAATTACCCTCTGAGAAGAAAGTCCTTTATAACTGATCTGCTGGGGCTCATTAATGAACAATGTTACAATGAATCTAGAACACTCACAGTAATGACGCTTCAGCAAAAAGCAGTCACTTTCCTTCCCTATAGCAACCAGTGTCTGCCTCTAGCCTGAAAAATCCTGAGGATCATCATGCCAGGGCACGTTCTGACTTCCTTAGGCAGGCCATCTGACACACAAAGACATGTGCCGTCTTGGGCTGCAAACCTCTCCCGTTTGCCAGTAGGTTGTAATCTTATTACCTTTCATTTTCTTATTTAAGTGTTTGCTTGGAATGGATCCCAGGGTCTTGCACACGCTGTGTAAATGCACTACCCTGAGCTGCACCCCACCCCTTGCACACACTGTGTAAATGCACTACCCTGAGCTACACCCCATCCCTTGCACATGCTGTGTAAGTGCTTGAACACTGATTTGCACCTTCCTTGCACATGCTGTGTAAATGCACTACCCTGAGCTGCACCCCATCCCTTGCACACGCTGTGTAAATGCACTACCCTGAGCTGCACCCCATCCCTTGCACACACTGTAAATGCACTACCCTGAGCTGCACCCCCACCCTTGCACACGCTGTCTAAGTGACTGCCCCCGAGCACTTCCTTGCCCCACCCCTCACCTTTTCGATGGCGCTCTTGAGCCTGTTCATGTGGGATTCAAACAGGGGGAAGTGGGAGAAAAAGAAGTCCTGGAAGTTCTGCTGTGCCGCTTCTCTCTCACACAAGGAAAAGATGACGCTGATGGCAATTTTCTTCCTTCTAACTATGGCTGGGTTAGAGCTACAGGTTTCGTCAGCCAAGCTAAACGTCTCATCCGTTGACCTGGAGGGAAAGTAAGTTTGAAAAGTGGTCGTGCATCACTGAGTCACGGAAGGTAAGCCGTCTTGGCCATGTGACAGCACTCGGGAAGCCAATGCAGAATACACTGAGAACTTAGACGAATGACCAGCTAAGTCTACCTCACATTCATTATCTTCTCACTCCTTTGTCATGAAAACTGAATGTCCACTTACCACACATTATCACCTTACCATCAAGAGAAGTTCAAGTGAAAGCCAATGCTAATTTAAATGTTTGACTCTCATCCGAATGAATGTATCTAGAAGGAGTTCGAGATACCAGCTCCATCAAAACACAGGCTCTAGCTAGCGAGATGCTCAGGGCACAGAAGAGCTTGTCGTGCAAGCCTGGTGACCTCAGTTCCATCCCTGACACTCACAGAGAAGCTGGAGGTGGCAGCACACACCTGCAATCCCAGCATTCCCACCGTGAGATAGGAGGCAGGGACAGAAGAATGGGTGGTGGGACGCTCGCAGGCCCGCTAGCCTAGAACATGATGCACAAAAGAAACAAGAGAAACCCTGCCTCAAGGCAGAAGGCAAGAACTGACTTCTGAAAGCTGTCCTCTGATGTCTACACACGCTCTCTGGCACGTGTGTACTTAGAATATAAAACTCATCCTTGGTTTTTGTTGGCAGGTAAGAACAGAGGAGAGACTAAGAAGACCAGTCCTGTGGAGTATTCTGTTTACACAGACACCATGCTTCAACGCTCACTAGCACCTTCCCCAAGGCTATTAGAACCAGCAGATGAAGTTACCCCTTTAAATGTGCTGATGAAGCCAAGTGATTGACTGACTGAGCACTCTGGGAAATCCGCTAAGCAGAAAGGCTCAGCTCTCATCGGTTATAGTCAAGTTCTCAAAGAACTTAACGATCCTTTGGAGAGACCCTGCTTCTACAATAAAAGAACTACACAGCCATAAAGTCTTAATATATATCCGACTTGTGTTAGGGATAATACAATTATGGTTTAACCACAACTCTTATTTAAAAGCTGTGAAAAGCCAGGAGAGTACCAACACAAGAGTGAAAACAGAAGAGTTCGTTTTGTTCTACAAAGGCACCGAAGTGGAGGCCAGAGTCTACTGCACAGCAGTATAGCTAGCCTGCCACACGACAGCGTGCAACACAGGCTTTCTGTCACCAACTACACCATTTCTAAGGGCTCTATTCACAGTCTACAGTAGTCTGTATATTTTCAACTATGTCCGGGTTTTACTAACCCATGGGTTTAAGCACGTCAGAAGCTGCATGGCTAGGAAAGCTCTGAGGCATGTGTCTCTGCGTTCTGCAACATCCCTCGGATGTGGGATGAGGGAGGGTATGAGTGAGATGACAGCTCCTGACCTGTAGATGCCATGTAAATGTACCAAGCATCCCAACAAACTACCCACCCTTCCCCAAGAAAACTCCAGATCCCAATCACCAGAAAAAATCTCCAAGAATCACACAGACTGTCACATAGTTTCACACAGGAAGTAGTGAGTTGGTATTTTTAAAGGCTCCCAGTCTTTGTTGTAAAGTCTTTGTATTAAAAGCTTGATTCTGCGCACTAGTCTCTTTCTACTCTGCATATTAAAATTCTATCCAGGTGTGTGTGTGGTGGTACACATCTGCAATCCCATCCCAAGAGGCTGAGGTAAACTAAGGAGGTAGTCCTGAACACAAGTTCAAGGATAGGCTGGGATAGTGAGACCCTGTTTCAAACAAACAAACAAACAAACAAACAAACAAAAGAATAGCAACAAAATATTCTTCTGGGCTACAGTGTAAAACTGGCCTCTTCGCTGAATGCTCTATTTCTCTTCCTTCTCAGAAGTAAACCACTTGGATATCACTATCATTACCTTCCTCCTCAAGCCGAGGTGGTCTTGAGTAGATGAACTGGGATCAACACTGGGCTCTATTGTATTCTTCATCTCCATCTCCACCCTCCACACAATGGTCAACTCGGCTATCAGTGTAAACAGGGAAGAGAGTGCCACCTGCTGAACTGATGTGAGACCTTCCTCGGTGAATAGAAACTAGATCTTACCGGCTTTATGGCACAGCTCTACTGAAAGCTAAAGCCACCAAGCTTCACGCTGCAGTCCAACCACCCAAACTGGACCACATCAGGTCATAGGGAATCATAATTATCGTTTAAGTATCATTGCACAGTAAAGGATGCCGGAGGATGTGTCAAATATTCTGATTATATAAGCAGACACCTTTTCATGCTCTCTCTCCAGGTTTGCCAGGTCAACTGCCCAGGCTGTTTTATCAGTACAGGACCTGAAGCAGTGCTTGCCTGGGCAACAGAATGCTCTCTGGTAAGGACGCTCAAGTTATGCCCTAGGGTATCTGTCTCTGCCATTCCAGGCTGTTGGGTATCAGCAGTAACCCGATGTCTACCCTGCCTGACCCGCCAGCTCCGGCCCGTGCTGTCGGATGCACTGTGGTGGCTACAGCACCATAGGAAAGATCTGGAAGCACACATCAGCCAACACATTTCAAGACCCAGAAAGACCATGACTATACACTTCGGTCTTTTCCACAGAGAGAAATTAAGTAGAGGAGGCATGGCGGTCCACACATGTAACTCCAGCACATGGAAGCAAGACAGGAGGACCATGAGTTCAAGGCTACTGAGGGCTACAGAGCTAGACCCTACCTACCTCAAAAAAAAAAAAAAAAAATCAAATTGTGTTTTGTTACACTTAAGAACATATTGATATATGTAAGTACTTCAAAATCATAATCACTTAAAATAAAAACCATCATCATTTTAGTACATATAGACAAACTATAATTGATATCAGGGCTGCTTAGCACAACTAGTGCTGAGGTCAGATTTGAACTTACACTGAACCTATGAAACAGATAATAAGTCTAAGAAACATCCCAATGGAAACTTTGTTCAATTTACTAATCAAACGGCTTCCGAGGGACATGTCTCCATGTCTGGCTCCTTTAGGATTTAAGGGTTTTTTTTTCTAAGGGATAAAATGCCTGAGGCTCCCCTATCTCCACAGATAGCGGAGTTATTACCAGCTGCAGGATATGTAACACCCCATGTAGGTGCCCTCAGACCACAAGCTTGCCACCTAGCACAACGAGGCGGCCTGAAGTCTGAGCAGAGCCAGCCTAAATTTAGGGGCTATATCATTCCTAACTGCCTGTAACACTCTTAGGAAGGATTTTTGATTTATGTACCTCAAAATTAAATTTTGGTTTTTTTGATATGGTCTCATCATATAGCCCTGGCTTGCTTAAAACTTGCTACAGATTGGCCGGGCGGTGGTGGCGCACACCTTTAATCCCAGCACTCGGGAGGCAGAGCCAGGCGGATCTCTGTGAGTTCGAGGCCAGCCTGGGCTACCAAGTGAGTTCCAGCAAAGGCGCAAAGCTACACAGAAACCCTGTCTCGAAAAACCAAAACTTGCTACATATACCAGGCTGGCCTTGAAGTCATAGAAATCCATCTGTTTCTGTGCCCCGCCCCCACTGTTAGACCTAACAGTGGACACCACCATGTAGGGCAGGGGGATGTTTTTAATGACTGTGCACTTCCTCTCAAAGCCAGAAGCAGTGAGAGCTTCTGATGCCACTGTTCTGTTTCCAGCACAAGAAGCAATCACTCAGCCAAGAGTGGCAGTGTGTACCTGGAACCCCAGCACTCAGGCTCCAGGTCGGTGTCAGCCCCGGCACACAGAGTGGGAATGAGAGGAATCAACAGCAGAGGGAGGCAGGCTACTGTCCCCACAACAGCATCTTCCTCCGGAACGGGCTGAGAGCCACAATCTGATCACTGCGTTCCCCCCTTCCAGTTAGTCACAATAGCAGAGTGGGATACAAACACTTAGAAAAAAAATCTTACAATGAATCAGGATACTGTTTTGTACCATATTAAATTATGACACCAAATGTTGTTATAATTTATAGTTTTGTTATTTATATACCACTATTGTATCTTAAGTTACATTTTTTTTTTTAACACATGCCTTGCATTCTAGTATCTTGCCTTATGAGTAGGGAGGGGCCTGGCATTTTCGCTTTGCACCGGTCCCACTGGTACTATGTAGCCAGTCCTGACTATGTGACTAGGCTTTCTGAAAGTAAGATACTTATTTTAGGTGAAGGCTCAGTAACTATCCATAGTTCCCAATGCCAGGTCTCCATTCAGTTTGTTTTCTGAGTTCAAGATCTAGGTCTGGAAACACTCCAGACATAAATCTGAAGGCATGTGAAGAGAAGTTTCCATGGATGGCCTTCTGCATCCATCCTTTCACACCCCAGAGGTGCAGAGTGGCGGTAAGGATGGAAAGGGCACCGACTTGACAGGTGCTACAGTGGCATCAGTAAGTCACACTGGCCAATATTTTATCTGCAGCTGTAAAAAATTATGCCAGGCATGGTGGCGCACGCCTTTAATCCAGCACTTGAAGAGGCAGAGGCAGGTGGATCTATGCTGAGTGTGAGGGCAGCCTGGTCTACATAGTGAGCTCCAGGATAACCAGGGCTACGTAAAGACCATGTCTCAAAGAAAAATATCATGTTTATTTTGTGTGTGTATGTGGTTTGTGTAATGTATTTTGGAGACAGGGTCTCTCTGAGTAGCCCAGGCTGCTCCTGGACACAGGCTTACACTGTGTCAACCTCCAAGTGCTGGGATTTTAGACATACACCACCAATGTTGTATTTCTTTGCCATATACTAAGTCCTAATAACACTGAGGCTGACCCTGTTACTCACCTCATGCACACGAAGAGGAAGCACCCGAGACCTAGTTAAAAGACTCCATCATGTGCCTGATGAGGGCAGAGCCAGGACTGGTCCCCATCTCAGATGCCATGATCTCATCACTCACTTGAAGTCCATGCACCAAAGAGCAGCGGCCCCGTGAAGGACCAGCTGTAACCTTCTCATGATGCCCTCCAGGGTTTTGAGAGGAACAGAATCCTCAGCACAGATTGCTCAGCTTATCTTTCTACAGGGCTCCTCAGCAGCCTCCACGAGTACCCACCACTGTGGTCCTTCCTCCCGAGTTCCAGTGTCCTTCACACCTTCGCGGTGTTTACTGTGGCCTGACCTTTCCTGACCCATTTGCTGTCACCTTCTCTACTGATCACAGCACAGGCACACGACTGAGCCATCTTCAGAGTCTCAAAGCACAGTGGTGACTGGGCAATTCCCACACTCAGTTAACTGACAGGAATATTTTAGTCTGACATATGAGAATTCCCTTTAAAGTTTCAGAGCTATAAAAAGAGGGGCCTGGGTGCTACTGGTATAGCATCAAATCTATACTTTGGATGCAACTAAATAAACTTCAAATTAAAAAACAAAGTAAAACAAAGGTAGGAAAAACCTTGAGGCTCTCTCTATGTATACTCATATTCATGCCTGTTTAGTTTAGGAACTTAAGTGTCACAAAGGGACTATGCCTCAAACACCACATTGGAATCACTGTAACCAGAGGAAGAGATTTGTCCCATCCTTTATTACTTATAGCTACGTCTGGAAGGAATCCGGCTTAAACAGAGAGCATATTCACTTTAAATCACCATCAAATATATCACATACATTGTGTAGCTATCCAGGCATTTCCAGTATCTTCTAAATAAAAAGAGGTTTCTTCAGCTGGGCATAGTGTCAACATACTCATATGCTTAGAAAGGCAAAGCATGATGAGTTAGAGCCCTGTCTGGGCTACACATTGTATTCCAGGCTAGCCTGCCTAGCTTTAATTGACTATCTCCTTAACAACTGAACTTGTAAACTTTCAGGCTAAGCTGGAGCTAATCACAAGGTTTCAGGTCTTCTCCTGACAACAGGCAAGGATAAGCCTGCCAGGTTTTGTAAGTTGTTGACACTAGCACTTTCCTTAGCCAGAGGAAACATGGAACTCACCTCCTTGGAAAGATGCCATTTTCCAAACTTGTTGTCTGACTTCGAAGCCAGCGGCGCTGATAACTGCTGGAGGAGGATGTCGAGGAGCTTGGAGACGGGAAGGGTGTGATCAAAAGGCTGCTCAGTGAAGCTGTGAGGAAGCACATTTCAATTTCAGAGTCCCGGCTCGAGTTTTTATAATGCTCAATACCACTGAGCTATATATTTACAGTGGATTCCACTGAGGTTGGGGGCTACTCAGCACCCACACAAAAAGCTAGGCTTGCTAGTATGCACTTGTAATCCCGGGGCTGGAGAGGAAGAGACAGGAGAACCCCTGGGGCTCACTGGCCATCCATCCTAACCAAATCAGAGAGGCCCACCTCCCAGGAAAAGACCCTATCTCAGAAAGCAAAAGACCCCCAAGGTTGACTTCTGACACAAACTCACACAGCACATGTTTGTAAATCTGTACACAAATGTTCACTGCCCTCCAAACAAGTAAGTGAATGAATAATAAACAAATAAATAAATAGACTATACGCCAGGCACATTCCTATAACCTCAGTACTAGAGATGCAGAGGCAGGAGGATCTTGAGTTCTAGGTCAGCTTCACTATGTAATTTTGAGTTCCAGGCTAGCCTGGGCTACATAACCTCCCAACAGTCATCCCCCCCCCCAGAAAGAGTTTAAGATGGCAAATTCATATGAATTATGTATTTTAACACCATAAACATACAATGACAGTTAACCTAAAATTTTGGATTCTACCCATCATATCCAGCAGGGGGAGACTAAAATTTCTCTCTTCCAAAAATTTCTATATAAAAGAAAAAAAACCCACACAATTTTTTTTGACACAGTATCTATTGCTATGCAGTCTAAATTGTCCTTGAACTCTCAATCCTCCTGCCTCAACCTCCCCAGTGTTGGGATTACAGATGCACATCATCACTCTTCAGAAAGAAGAAAGAATCCTAGCCTACCCACCTAGCCACCTTCTATTCTTAGTCACATGGATTCCTAATCCACAAATCTGCAGATCTGACCAGTGCACACATGATCAGGCTTTACATTACAAATGCAAAAGGAATTATTGCTCATTCATGGGAGGATGCACTCCAGATTGCTAAGGACACAGCCCATGTATATACCATAATCAACATCCCATTCCAAAGCTTGTTTACATTTTGTACTGGCTGGTTTTGTCTGTCAACTTGACACAAGCTAAGTGATCAGAGAAAGGAGCCTAAGTTGAAGAAATGCCTCCTTGAGATCCAGCTGTAAGACATTTTTTCTTTTAATGATCAATGGGGAGCGTCCAACCCATTGTGGGTGGTGCTATCCCTGGGCTGCTGGTTCTGAGTTCTATAAGGTGGGCTGAGCAAGCCATGGGACGCAAGTCAGTCAACAGCACCCCTCCAGGGCCTATGCATCGGCTCTTGCACCCAGGATGCTGCCCTGTTTGAATTCCTGTCCTGACTTCCTTCAGTGATGAACAGCAATACTGAAGTGTAAGCCTAATAAACCCTTTTCTCCCCAACTTGCTTCTTGGTCATGGTGTTTCATCGCAACAATAGAAACCCTAAATCAGACACATGTATTTCTCCCTTGCCTAGTTCTTCACTCTCTATTTGGAGGTAAAATTTAGGCAAAATGATCAATTCATCCACATAAGATATAAGATTCCCCTCTTCTGATCCTCATTTTCTTTCTTTCTTTCTTTTTTTTGAGACAAGTTCTCTCTATGTTGCCCTCACTGTCCTGAAAAAACTAACTATATAGACCTGCCTCTGACCCTCATTTTCAAATAAAGAAATCTTGCCCCCCTTTCTCTAGCTCCTTCTCATTGCCATGTCTAAACAAACTATTTCTAATCTTAAAGACTTTTTTTTTTTAAATAAAAGAGCTTACACTTGCCAGGAGGTGGTGGCACACACCTTTAATCCCAGCATTTGGGAGGCAGAGGCAGGTGGATCTCTGTGAGTTTGAGGCCAGCTTGAGCTACAGAGTGAGTTCTAGGAAAGGCGCAAAGCTACACAGGGAAATCCTGTCTCAAAAAACAAAAACAAAAAAAAAAAAAAAGGGGGGGGGCTGGAGAGATGGCTCAGAGGTTAAGAGCACTAGCTGCTCCTCCAAAGGTCCTGAGTTCAATTCCCAGCACCCACATGGTGGCTCACAACCATCTGTAATGAGATCTGGCGCCCTCTTCTGGCCTGCAGGGACTCATGCAGGCAGAATACTGTACATAACAAATAAACAAATCTTTAAAAAAAATAATAAAATAAAATAAAAATAAAAAAGAGCTTACACTTGGAACAAATGATTTTGAACTGTAGCAACTATTCTGAAAATAAATTACTAGGCGTGGTGGTTTGAATTAGAATGACCCCCCAAGGCTCATATTTTTGAATAGTTGGCACTCAGTTGGTGGAACTGTTTAGGAAGTTTTGGCCTTGGAGGGGGTGTGCTGCTTTGAGGTCTAAAACACCATACCTGCCTGCCTGCTCCCCTTGTCTGGCGCCTGTAGGTCAGGATGTAAGGCTCTCAGTTATTTCTACAGCACCATGCCTGCCTGCCTGCCTGCCTTCCTGCCTCGATGACAATGGAACAACCCTCTGAAACTGTAAGGAAGCCACCAGTTAAATGTTCCTCTTGTAAGTTGTTTTGGTCATGGTGTCTCTTCACAGGACAGAACATTAACTAAGATACTAGGGTTTTACGTAATGGGTGACAGAAGTAAATTCTTTAACTCGGTGGTCAGAGAAAATCGTTTGGGTCTCGGTTAAAATGCCACCAAGAAGCAGACACAAGAAAGGCTCAAAGGGAATATATACCAGATGCCCATTCTACATGAAGAAAACAGAGTAATATTAAAAAACAAAACAAACCCCACCATTGGCAGGGGGTCTTGAGAAACGGCTCAGCAGCCAGAGTGCTTCCTGCTATGGAGGGTAGGTGGTGCCGACAACCGCTCCCTTCTGTAGCCTGCAGACACACTCATCTGAGACACACTGAGGGCTCCACACATCATCCACTCCGAGCTAATCTGCATGATCCTAGTCTATCCACGCCTGGCTGCCTGCCATCCTTGCTCGCAATAACTACGTCTAAACCACAACTCTGCAAAGCTTGCTCCCACCGCAGTCTTTTGCTGGCTGTCCTCAGTACCAAAAATACTATTTGCTCTGGCAGTCACAGAGCAGGTCCCTTCTGGCACGTAAGTCTCGGCTGCACTTTTCCTTCTTGGAGGCATTCCCTGAGCACCCAGATATTTTCTTCCCTTCAGTGGGTAAGTGTGTGTTGTAGCTCTTGTAGCACACACTCCAGCTTTTCATCTCCAACATGGTGCGGACTTCCTGAACATAATAATAACCTCTATTTAACTCAAGTAATATTGACAATTCTTCAAGTTTTTGCTCCCTTGGACACCTGGAAAGTTATCAGGTTCCTTAAAATTTAGTATGTAGTTATTATTTTAGAACACAGTAAAGTGGCGCAATGCTTTTAATCCCAGCACTCGGAAGGCAGAGGCAGGCGGATCTCTGAGTTCGAGGCCAGCCTGGTCTGCAGGGTGAGATCCAGGACAAGCACCAAAACTACACAGAGAAACCCTGTCTCGAAAAACAAAAACAATAACAAAACAACAACAAAGTAAAGTGACAGCAATTGAAAAGCCAATGAGTTTTCTAACAGGAAGTTTTCACGTTGATTTAAAAAACAAGCAAATTAATAAACAAAGTTATAGCCAATACATTTTTAGCTCCTAAACCACAAATGACTGCTTTTTAGAAGGTCCCCTAAGCTGCACTTGGTGTCACAGGCCTACAACTCCAGCCATTTAGGAGGCTGGACTACTATAGAGATGAGTTCGAGGCTTGCCTGTCTCAAAGAAAAAGGGGCTGGAGAGACAGCTTAGCGGCACACAACTTGTCCAGTCTGGGCAAGGCCTGCATCACCGGCAAAACAGTCATGTCTTCAAAAGCACTGGGTAAGTTTTAACATCACCAGCAAAGGTCCTTGAATAAAAACACCACATCTCAAAACATCTCCAAGCGTCTGAAGTTGCTAGGACACAAAACTCTAGACCAGCTTCGTTGACAACTCATGTACTCCAAACCGACACCCCACGCTGAGGCAGGACAGACTGGGAAACTCAGGGGGATATAGGAGAGGAGATTCATGCCAGCTGAATCAAGAATTCCAGCATGAACCTGGTAAGGTGGCACTAGCCTTTAATTCCAGCACTTGAGAGAGGCAGAGGCAGGCAGATCTCTGTGAGATGGTGGTTCGCAGGACTGCCAAGGCTATGTAGACAGACCAGTCTTAGAAAAACAAAAACAAAACCTTTTTTTCAGCCTAATTTACATTTGCTTAAGGACTTTCTCCTTTCCCAATGGTAACTGCAGTTATCTGATCTCACCAGAAAGCTCCTTGATGGTAAAAGGATACGCCCAACCTCCTTGTGCAACCCTTGTGGTTCCTGGTGACGTCATTAGATTATAGTTCTACCCAAGCATGTCTGGAACCACCTTGTAATCTCACTTATGGGGGTCAGGGGCGGGGAGGCAGCTTAGTAATCCTCTCAGATGTAATGGGACAGCCATGAAGATGCCACCGACAGCTACTGCTGAGACCCGTGACGCCCCCTTGAGGTCGCTCCCACACAGAGGTCTTACTTTCTTCCCAGGTGTGTCTTTCTCTCCACCCCTGTGCCTAAAACCTCTACTCAAAATGTCTTTTAAAGCTCCCACTCTTACTTCATAGCGGCTTGCTCTGTAATTCTTTTCTGTGATGAAGCCACAAATTCTGGGTTTGCCTGAGTCAAGGTCCCTAAAGGATTAAGGGAACGCCTCAGGCTGCTATGGGTTACAGTGTGGAGCTGTGTCTCTGTCCCTGCCACCACCAACAGTTATTCACCCACTGAATATCTTTATCCACAGTCTGGGCTCTAAGAATGAAGAGTCTATTACAGAGTTATAGAAAGCCTAAAGCTGGTCCTTTCTTTTTCCATATAAATAAGACTTACTGAGACTGGTTTTGCATGATAGTTTTAATTCAAGTGACATTGGGTCTCTAGTTTGATTTGTAGTCAGTCAACTTCAAGTTTTAATAAAGTTCTAACGTGGCCTGTTATTTCTAGATCCCTTGCAGTTCTGACTGCTACACTACTTTTTAAGCTCTATTTTTTTCTTAAACAAGTATCTAAGAACATTTATAAGGGAAAGGCTAAGGAGGGTCGGTAGGCAGATCAACTGGTGAAGTCCTGTCCACGCCGGACGCAAGCGTGGAGACCTGAGTTCAGTTTCCAGCACCTGTGAAAAGGCCATGCCGTGCCCTTACAATTCCAGCGAGTCTACTCAGGGAGCCTAGGAAAAAGAGACCCTCTGTCAAACAAATGCAAGACACCCCCAAACATTAAGGTTTTATGGCTCCCCATGCCTACTTGCCTCAGGCTAAATCAAAAGGGGGGGAGTGGAAAGGGAGGAGCAAGGAAGGAGGTAGGAGGGGCTGAATTTTAGGACTGGGATGTGACGAGGTAGTAGATTGACGAGTATGTGTGGGGACCTGTGGTTTAATCCTTAGCATCAATAAGTAAACAAATAAGTTACTGAATGCTCCAATAAATTTGAGAAATATAAGTACCTATTTGAGGAAAATATCAAAGGTCTGACTTGAAATATGAGAAGTTTAAACAAATGAAGAGACAGTTATGTCCAGGCAACAGCAGAGACTATCATATTCATAGAGTACAAAAGTATGGCAAGGCCAAGGAATAACTAGACAACGATACTAGCAGACACTCTAGATCTGGACAACTTTTTATACAGTAGCTGAAAGAATAAACCCAAGATACTCATCCCTGTTATAATTATCACACACCATGAAGTCACCACCGCCGCCACCAACAGAGTCAATGTCCTCAACACCAGCTGTGGGACACCCAGGGCATCGCTGCCTACTGTTATAATTCGCAGCCTGGTCTGAGGAGGCAAAGCAGACACCACATACTCATCACAACCCTGGAAGCCCAAGGAAAGCCTCCCCAGGAGGACAGAAGTGTGGAAGATGACCACAGCCCTTCAGAAGCCTTCGCTTTTCTCAGGCTCCCTCCCATAGAGTGCCAGGTTGTTGAACAGACAAGACTCAAGACAGGCTGCAACTCCAGCCTTCGCCTGTATATACACCTATACAGAGTGCCGTGGCCTCTCCCTAACGTGTGTGTGTGTGTGTGTGTGTGTGTGTGTGTGTGTGTGTGTGTACACCTATACAGAGTGCCGTGGCCTCTCCCTAACGTGTGTGTGTGTGTGTGTGTGTGTGTGTGTGTGTGTGTGTGTGTGTGTGTACACCTACACAGAGTGCTGTGGCCTCTCCCTAACGTGTGTACGTGTGTGTGTGTGTGTGTGTACACCTATACAGAGTGCCGTGGCCTCTCCCTAACGTGTGTGTGTGTGTGTGTGTGTGTGTGTGTGTGTGTGTGTGTGTGTGTGTACACACCTATACAGAGTGCCGTGGCCTCTCCCTAACGCAGCAACACCCAGACAGGGCCAAGGGTTGGGGGTGTGGCCTGATGGCAGAGCAGGGCAAGGCCCTAGGTTCGACCCTAGCATTGTAAATACCAAACTACTAAGAGGAAGCACCCCCCTCCAGCTCCTCTCTTCTCTCCCGTGCTGACTGGTTAAGTTGTGAAGGCTCAGGCAAACCAAAGGCAGCCGTGTAGCAACCACACTGACTTCACAGCTGGACTCTTGGCCACTGACAGCTTTGAAGCCTTACCCCATGTCCTGTCCCTTCCTGCTCCTCATCCCCCTTCCAGCTGCTGCCAGCTTCCTGCTCCTCACCCCCCTCCTGCTCCCTCCTACCTCTTACCTGGACAAGCTGATAAGTTATGGAGTCCACGCTCTACTTGGATGCTAGTGGGAAGTTCTAACCCACACAGGAGCTCTTAGCCCAGCCTACCACAAATCCCAAACTGGTCTCTCTCCCTCTTCTGGCAAGCCAGCCAGCCAGCCTGAGAAGCCACCTTTGCTCCCTGAAGAAAACCCCCTTTTTCCTTGGAATGTGCATGTGGTAACATGGCATGCGTGTGATTCACTGAAATCAACCTGAGTGTCCAAAGGGAGTGCATCCTGCTTCTGCAGCAAAGCTGAAACTCGTGCTGTCTGAACATTTCGATTACGTTTCCTCTTACTCTGAAGGTTCACTGGCATGTACTTCACTGTTAAAGTACTGACAGTTTCCCTCATACTGGTCACCTTAAGGACAGAGAGAATGGGGAAGTTGTCTTTCTTACCAAAGATGAAACTTTGACGAGGGAGAGAGCCTACCTCTAAACTAGCCCAAAGAGACCAGTGTCAACCCCAGCCCTATAAACCTTACAGGGCTCACTACGTGTGTACTCAAGACTACCAGATTTTAGCTTCTGCTCTGACCCATCCCTGTCAAGGCAGCTTCTTACCTTAAATGCAGCAGGTGATTCACAACTGAGAATTCGGGGACAGTTCCAGTAAAAACACACAGCTTCTACCTGCCTCCCTTGCTGGCCTCATGCTCCCCCTACACTGGTAAATTTTGTCTTCCTCTACTTATTTCTCAAGTCAGAAACCAGAGACCTGTGCATGGTTCCACCCTCCTCCCTTGTAACCAACCCCTGTGCCGACAAGTCGCCAAGTCCCGCATGCTACTTCCTATACGTCTACTCCCGGTGTCCTCTTCTCTCCTATATGTCTACACTTTTCATCATAAAAGTTTGAGACAGGGTCTCTTGTATTCACTGCTGCACATGCCAGGCCAGCTGATGCACAAACCTCTGTGGATCTTCCTGTCGCCACTGCCCATCTCATCATAGGAGCACTGGGATTCTAGATGAGCACCATCATGTCCAGACCTTATGAGGACTATGGAGAGCTGAACTCGGGGCTTCACGCTTCTGCAGTAAGTACGTTACAGAACGAGCCATCTCTCTTGCCCCCTTACTTGAAAATTCTAGCAGTAGCCATTACAACCCCCCTCTTACCCATTACCTTTCTGGCTAGGTGTGACAGTGTAGGCCTGTCATCTCAGCAAGGCTGAGGTAGGAGGATCACAAATTCAAGCCCTGCCTGGGTTATAGAGTGAGTTAAAAGCCAAACAGATCAACAACTTAATGAGATCCTGTTTCAAACATAATTTTCTAAATTAGCTTTTACTTTATATATAGACACAGAAGACATTTTCAGAACATCCTCAAGAGACCAGTGCTGCCCTCCAGAGACCATCTACGATCCATGAAAGCTCCAACTAGAGGGCTGGGATAGCAAATTCCCGAGGATTGGGGAGTAGGGTCAGAAGAGGGGTGCCAGAGCTCACCTGCTGCCCCCGGATGTGTGAAAGGACTGTCACTGGCGTCACAGGTGCTCCCAGGGGTAAAGCCAGGCAATTTAGGCAAATATAAGCATTACTGGATTATGATCCAAAGTGAGAAATCAATATCCCTGAGTCCATATTGAAATAATAGCCAAGTGTAAGTTAAAAAAATGAGAAAAACAAACACAATGCCCATGCTGAAAATTTCAAAGCGTTTATGCCAACTCTTGCTCCTCAAGGAGAGGGAGCCCATCTCAAGTGAAGGGTAAGCCACGTGCACAAATGTCAAGCGGAATCAACCTTACAGTGAAGAAACCTAGTCAGTGCAACCTCGTTAGTAAACAAGGCCAGTGACTGTGTTCATAAATCATGTTGCCAGTTCATACCCTTCACACCATGTGAGCAGGATGGTAGGTTACCTTGGTGGTTATCCAGCTCAAACCCACAACCACAGTTTAATCATGAGAAACCCATTAAGCATATTCAAATAGTGGAACCAATACTAAAAACGATGAGGATTATTAAAAACAAAGAAGGTCTGAGGGAAAAAAAATCTGAGCATGATTGTGCAGAAACAAGTAGATCTCTGTAAGTTCAAGGCAAGTCTGGTCTACATAGTGAGCTCCATGACAGCCAGGACTATGCAGAGAGACCCTGTTTCAAAAACAAACACAACAAAGTCTGCCCAGACATGACAGCCAAATGTACTGTGTTCTTGCAGCGTAAGAAGGCATTAGGGGAAAACCAAGCAAAGTGTTACAAGATCAAAGTTAGCTAATGACTATGAGCCGCTAATTGTCTTCAATGTGCAAACTAACAGCAGATGTGAACAGAGCGAACTGGGGTGGATGCAGGAAACACTCGGTGCGGCTGTCCCAGCTTTTCTATAAACCTTAAAATTACTCCAAAATGTAAAACATATTTTAAAAGTTTACCTCTTTAATTCTAGACAGAATTAAAAATTGGGAACTAGAAGAAAACAATGTCTTTAATTGTTTTCTACTGCATTTTCTACTGATAAAAACAAAGAAGGGCTAGAAAGACGGCTCGGCAGTTAAGAGCACCTGCTCTTCCAGAGGACCCAGGTTTGAGTCCCAACACACACATGGCAGCTCACAACTGCCTGTTAATTAACTCCAGTTCCAGGGGGTCCAACACACTCTTCTGGCCTCTGTAGGTAACAGGCATGCATGTGGAGCACAGACACACATGAAAGCAACATACTCATACACATAAAATAATTTTTTAAAAAAAGACAACAGCAAGAATCTCAGACACAAGGCAATCCCAATTTTGCTTCAGAACTGACAGCCTAGGTTTCTTTCTTTTTTTTTTTTTAAGATTTATTTATTTTTATTTAATGTGTGTAGGTGCTTTGTCTACATATGTTTGTGTACCACATGTGTGCCTGGCGTCTGCCAAAAGAAGGTTTATAATCCCCCTGGAACTGGAGTTACACACAGTTGTGAGCCACATGTGGATGCTGAGACTTGAACCCAGGTCCTCTAGAAGAACAGTCAGGCTCTTAAGCACTGAGCCATTTCTCCAGCCCGGGATCTTAGGATCATAAGGTGGACAATAAAGATAATAAAGAAAATATTCCTTTTGTAACTGAGGCTGGCCTGAAACCGAGGCTGAGTAGTGGGGCTACAGACATGCACCATTAGGTTTGGCCCAAGAGAAAAAACTCTTAGAGACTAAATACTGTAGGAACCTGGAGAGTCTATGCTGAAAGAACACCAAGTCCCTTCTACAGGTAGGACTGTGCACTCAACTCAGACTGGGAGATGGCAGAGTAGCTCCCAACTGTGAGTGGATAGTACCTTGGGCATATATACCAGGATAGCAAGTGAAACAAAATGTCACTACACAGGAGGGCACAGTCAGCCCTCGCTCATGGGGACCCACAAGCTCAAAGAGATTTTCAAAGCCTCCGACAAAGTCTTCTCCAACTCTCAAAACCCTACTTGTCAGCTGCAAGTTCCCTTCGTGGGCTTTGAGGAAACTACGGGATCTAGCTGCCACAGACTCGTGCATTTCATGTGAACAGGGACCCTCAATTACCTGCTTCTCAAAAGACAAGGAAAAGCAGTTACAGAAGCAATTTAAAACCCAAGGAATATCAAACACATGAGATGCTGACTTACAAACGAACCAGGAAAATCCTAACTTTATCCTAGTAATGTTTCTGTTGATGTCAGTTCTCTCAAAATTGCAATCTCTATTTGGAACAAAAAGGGGCATAAACAACACAAAGCTGCATCAGCAAAGAAACTGAGCGCTTTGGGGAGCCTGGTAGGGTGCCACTTGCCCACTCTGCACCGGTGGGAAGGAGGCCACACAGCGCCAAGCAGAGCAGGGCCTATCTACCGCGCCGGCAGCGATTTCGACCAAGACTCACTCGTTCGGGGTTGTGCTCCTCACTCCCATCCCAATGACGGATCTTTTCCTTCTTGCTTTGAAAGTCAATCATACCAAAGCCAGCTCCAGCCAGTCCTGCCCACACGGGCCACAGGGCAGGGACTGAGCCCCAAGACACTATGCTTCTTAATGCATGCAGAGGCTTTGAGTAACTGGTGGAACTCAAAAGTTCAGCAGGCAGGGACATCATAAGGAAGGATGAAACTGTCCTGAGCAACATGAAGTATGAACAAATGTAGTTCATTGTTGAGGTGGAGGGGGTCTCAGTATGTAATCCTGGACGTCCTCAAAGTCACAGAGACCTATCTGCCTGCCTCTGCCTCCAGAATACTAGGATTAAAGGTGCTGTATGCCACCAAATGCAACTACATATGATCTTGCATCTTTTCAGATTTTGCTTGCACTCAGTGAAATGGCACAGGTTGAATCAATGGAAGTCACATTTCTGACCAACTTCACAGAAATGATGGGAAGAACCAAAATGGACCCATTTTAACCGTAAGTAAAATACTTTGAACTAAAACACATATACAAACCAAACGAGGAAATTCAGCAGCTGCCGCATTTCATTAGTGACTCGGGGAACAGAGTTGAACAGGCCCTGATTCCACCCAGAAAGAACCCAGGACTTGTAAGGAGGCATCTGGGAGCTACAGCACGTAACAAGTGGGTGGAAAGAGAGGAGGAAAGATATGTCACTCAGTTGAAGGGCCCCCAGTAAAGGAGTCTCATGTCACAGTAGGACACAACACTCCGGGTTCTCAATGGAAGGCTGCCAGTAGGCCTCCTGGTCCTTGAACCATGGAACTAACCTCAGATCCGAACCACAAATTAAACATCAAAAGCTGACTTGTGCAGAAAAGCAGAAACCGAGGGGTCTTAGAGGCAGGATTAGGCAAGGTCAGGGCTCCGAGTGAGCAGAGACGGGCACCTGAGATGTATTCTAGATCAGCATCACAGGACAGAAAGGGTGGGGGCACCTCCCACGGTCATAGGTAGACTGACCACCACAAGCCTGTTCCATCCCGACTGGAGCAGTCAGCAAGCAGACTCCTAGTACAACTGGCACAAGGAAGCTTCCTGCTGAAGAAATTTATCAGCCTCATATAAATCTGAGTATTAGAGAAAACTAGTTTGTGTGCACAACCATTGCTGGATGATGCACTTCAAAGTTGCTGGTCCTCAGACACACGAGACTTAGAATATAGAGAAAAGGAAAAGGAGAAAAGAAGGAGGGACAGAGAGTTGAGGGCTACCCTTCTGTTTCCTACCTGGCATTACAGACAGCCCACCACTTTACTTAAACAGGCAGTAGAAGGCAGTACCTGATCGAGCAATGCCACTGTCCCTGTCTTCACTCTGGCCTCTGCTTGGCATATCAACTGGTGTGCTGTGTGCTGCGACAGAGAGACAAGGAAAACATCATCAGGCACTCCAAACACAGAGACATTTCAAAACTGACTTCATGTAATTTGTACATTTCAAAGTGGGCTACTGCTATTGATGATGACCTAATATAGAATAGACATTAACTAGATAGCAAATTAAACACATAAAAAGATAGCAAGAAAGGAAGAAACAAAACCAACAAGCCATTTGCCTTTATGCTGGAGCCTACAGACTCCTCTGAATGACATGTACAATACACCATCCATGCAATTAATACAGTCAGCATTCTATTTTAGCCATTCCCTCATTATTAATAGTATTTAAACAGTACAATACTTTCAAAATGCTTTAGAATTAATAAATTAGTTTCAGTAGTAGTTGTAGGCAGCTTAGGAAGAGAAATAGTTGCAAATCATTTCATAGATCTAGAAATGTTTATTTATAACCTACTCTTTGGGCAGACAGAAAACAGTCATTTTCTAACAGTTTTTTCCTCCAGTTCTTTTCTCCATACATGGTATTATAATTATTCAGAAAAACTCATGTCCCGGCATAATTTGGAAAACACTCTTAAGTAGCACATGTATCTAGAAGGCTTCAGACTGAGCTGTAGAGTTACTGGGCTAAAAGATAGATGAGAATGTGTTCTTGGGTTGGGGATTTAGCTCAGTGGTAGAGCGCTTGCCTAGCAAGCGCAAGGCCCTGGGTTCGGTCCTCAGCTCCAAAAAAAAGAGAGAGAGAGAGAATGTGTTCTAGTAAATTTTAGAACTGTTGCGACTGAACATCATACTTGGAAACATGCTATACTTGGTCTAAGTAGCTGGGACTGTAGATCAATTTCATTAGGCATCAGAAAACTATGATGCTTAGTGTATTTCAGGGAACAGAATGAAAAATCCCATTTGCCTCCCTCACACCTTTAAGGTAATCATGAAGATTGCTCACACTTGTTAATCATGCCACACTGGACAAGGCCAGTTACATCTCAGAAAATACCCAGAATATCAAGATGACTAGACCTATACGGAACCTAGACACTGCATTTAAATAATTTGAGAAAGTTAATATGAGAGAGAGAGAGAGAGAGACCTGATTGAGCCCTCCCATCCTCGTAATAGAGTGAGTTAGAAACTCCATGCAGGTAAGGGTGCAGGTGAATAAGTGGATGAAAGATTTCATAGCAGAGAGACCCAGCTTACAGCAGCAGAGGCGGCCTAGGAAAATCAGAAGAAATTAATTCTCCTAGAAACTCAAAGGGCTCAGGTCAGATCAAAACCAGCCCATATCTGGGCCATTAGCAAAGACATTCACAACAGAGGTTCCTGGGTGGACTTTCATGGCCACATTTGAAACTAGTATCTCCTGCTACAAAAGCCCTTTGGGTTTCTAGAGGAGAACAGATGGATTTGTGTTCCCCCTAGAACCTGCAGAGGAGATTGAGTGTGTGGGGGCCACACACACCGTGCTCAGCATTCCACACAAACCTGCAAAGAAAGAAGCGCTGCGGGTGAGCCGGAGCGGTCCTCCTTCGGACACCCCCTGCAGCAGTTTGCCGCTGCACGCCTGCAGCAGACCTAGAGCAGAACACACAGGAGACGCAGGGCACACACACACACACAAAGAAACACAGGTTAAAGAGAACGCAAAACCCAAACCCAAACACAACCAACTCAAGTAAGGCAAAGCACGCCCCCAGGAGCAGCACGCGGGGAACATCCGCTCCAGCGCCTCATTTTACCTAGGTTACTTCCAGTGCGACAAGGACCCAAACTGTTCTGATTCGTGTTCAGTTTTCCAACCTGAGGATCCTGGTTGATGTATTCGAAGCTGTCCTGCAGGCTGAATCAAGACGGAATGGAGAGGAGGGAGGACATCAAGAGGTTAACAAGTCTGTTTTTAACAGATTCCTCACTACAGACAACTCGTCAGTCACTCAGAGTTTTTCCTTATAAAGTTTCACATCTACCAAGGGGAGTAAAGACGATAGGTTGGGAGGAATTTGTTGGAGGAAAGCAAAAATGTTTGGCAAGTGGCCAATCCACAGGACTACCTACGCAACCATACTCGCAAGCACTTCAAAATCTGAAGGAGACACAAAACTCTAACTGTGCTTCAGAAAGTGACACCTTCCATACTGCTATTCATTTTTAAATTTTGCTTTAGACAGTAACACCTAAGATGTTGCTATTCATTCCAAGGGTTTTCAATAAACACTCAAAATCAATTAATTTTAAATCTTGGCTAATACCTATTAATAATTCAGCCAACTTGTCTCAGGGTGAAGACATATCAGAAATTATGATTCATTTTGAGAAAATTAGAATTACAAAAAAATGAGTGGAGCAGATTTTTTTTAAAAATACATTATTTTAGCAAGAAACTAAATACCAACACTTTGGAGATAACACAGCACAATAAAACTAAAATAACTTTACTTAAATCTGAGCTTAATATTTTATTATAGATAGTAGGATAAACAAACATTTAGGTGATTTCAAAGATATATTTAAAAAAAAACACTCATAAAAACAAGCATCACACAGGTTTGGTAGTGCCTGCCTATAATCCCATTTAGATATTTCAGTATTAGCGTTATAGGAAAGTATAAAGGTGTGTGTGTGTGTGTGTGTGTGTGTGTGTGTGTGTGTGTGTGTGAACTAAGGAGCTAACTGCTCCAAGGCAGGGCTGAAGGGCCGAAGGGAAGGTTTATTGTCGCTATGAGGGAGGGTACAGCCAGAGGCACCTGGAAGAGTTGGGAGCCCAGAAAGAAAGTAGTAGACTGAGTACACTCAGCAGACTGGACTGGGCAGGAGAGGAGGGCGGAATGGAGAGAGGGAGACCGACAGTGTGGGTGGAGGGAGGGAGATGGGGGTGGTGAGCAAGAGAGGGGGGGAGGGAGGAGAACACAAGCAGGGTTCTAAGAAGACAGAGAAGCTGAGGGAGGACAGCTCCTGAGCTGGAGTTTAGGGTAAGGTAGGAGGTGAGAAGAGCTCCTCCTGGTGATAATGAAGGACCCTGGAGGCCAGCACGTGCATGGTATGCTAACAGCACCACAGATAGCCATTTGTCACTTCTGACAGTGATAAGGAAATGACCTCTTCAGTAGATGGAATGGAGCTAGAATCTGGGGCAGGGGAGTTTCCTTCGGACCTTGGGGCGGGGGTGAGGTGGGAGGAGAGACCGACCAGGAATGAAAATAAAAGGATTGCACGGCCCAAGAACCTATCAGCCACAAAGGCTAGGCTAGCTGCTAAGACAGATGGTTCCCTGCACTGCAGCCTGAGAAACCATACTACTTCATTCTTTCCAGGATAAATTAACGAAACTGGGAGCGGTGGATCACAACTCTAACCCCAATATTCAGGAGGCTGAGACAGAAGAACTACCATGAATCTTGACGAGAGGCTGGACTAGACCCTGCTCCCCCCTACATACACTGAATTAAAACAATACCGCCCCCCCAAAACAAAAACAAAGTGGCCCTGTCCTCTTCCCCTTTTATTTTATATTTTCCTGAAATTAAAACTTGGTGACGGACAGCAGGAAAAGAGAATAATAAATGGATATCCAGAACAAGCGTCATTTGTCAAGTTGGCAATAGAATAATTCATACAGTTTTGCCAGGGATACACGAGCTCTGGGGTCACTCTCTAGCACCCTATAAATTGGTTACAGCAGCACACACCTATTACCCCAGGACTCTGAGGGAGAGGCAGAAGAATCAGGAGTTCAAGGCCATCTTCAGCTACACAGCAAGTTCTAGCTGAGTTCAAGGTCAGTCTGGGACCTTAAGACCTTTTCTCAAAAAATAGACAAAGTCATCCGTCTTTAGGGCAACTTGAGGAAAACGGGAAGGTTTTTCACTTGCTGTTATTAGAAACTGACTAAGACCTCTTTGTTAAGCTGTACCCGCCTTGCTGCTCACCCTCACAGAGCTTATCTAGAAACAGACACATAGAAACACAGGAAAGGGCACAAAATCCCACACTTACTTATTTGTGCTTCCGCAGAAGCTACCCATTCTAGCAGAAAAGACTTTACTAATCATCAGTTGTGGAGGAGAACTAAAAAAAAAAATAAGAGGGGAGAAATGTGCTTTTTAAATGGAGAAGTCAGCATCAGCATCCCGGTTCTCGCAGCCAGCACAGGGGCAACCTCACCGTATGTAGTGTATCTTCAGGGTGGAGCCTTTGTAACTCATGGCGACAGAGCCGAACATCATTTCCCCGAGCATGTTGACGTCGGAAGCTGGTCTCGTGTACTGTGCCCAAGAAATCGGAGTCAATTAGAACACAACATGGAACAACGCAATTAGCACACTGCCTGCTAACCTTTGGGTCTCTGGTTGAGTGGCCTGTCACGACAGCCGTTCACCTTACAATTATCACCTACACAGTGATCACCTGCTACAGTTCACACGTACTACTATTTTTTATTTCTTCCTTATATACAATATGCTGACACAACGAAGACTATCCATCTCCATTTATAAATTGTAACTACGGAAGAAACAGGTTAGCTCTTCTTTGGGTACGGAGCAGATCCTGGAAAGAAACATGGTATTATTATAGTCTTATTCAACTAAATAGTTACTAGTTGTGGTCATCTGAATGAGAATGTTCCCCCAGTTCAGATGTCACCAGGTGGTGTTTGGGTAGGTTTGGGATGTGTGGCCTTGCTGAACAAAGCATATCCCTGGGGGAGGGCTCTGATGGTTAGACTCCCGCCATTTCCAGTTTGATGTCTGCTCCCTGCTTGAGGTTCAAGATGTGAGACCACAGCTTCCTGCTCCTGCCCGTCATGGACTCTGGCCCTCTGTGACCACAAACCCAGACAAACTCCTTCTGTAAGCTGCCTTGGGCTTTTCCAGAGCAGAGCAAAGTGGCTGCCAAAGCAGTGTCCACGCAGGACTTTGTGAAGATCTAGGAGATAAAGGTGAGCTGACTGCTCTAAGACTTTATAAAAATATTTCAAAAACACTTCCAAATTCTGACCCGTTTCCTGGGCCTTTTTACCATCTTTTACTCGAAGGATGAGGTGATAAATGACAGCCTTTGACACAGAGAAGTCTGGGTTTGCCTGGTTGACCCTGACTGCTCTGATTGACCTCCACAGTCCACCTTCCACTTTCCTTCAAATCCAGGAGACACATTCTAATTACTTGATCAGATATCTGATTTGACACTATTACCTTCCGACTTGAATCTCTTCTTTCTCAAATCACTCTTTGAAACAGTTCCCTGGAGGACACTCCTGCTCACCAGTATTTCCATTCTTTCGCTTCGTTATTAATCCCCTATGACTTATTTCTAGGTCAACATCTCTCCTTCAGCTATAAAATGTCTTAAGGCAGTGGTTCTCAACCTTCCTAATGTTGTGACCTGTTACTACAGGTCCTCATGTTGCGGTGACTCCCCCAACCACAAAATTATTTCATTGCCACTTCAGAACTGTAATGGTGCTACTGTTATGAACTGTAATGTAAATGTCTGATATGCAAGATGTGGCTACCCTCAGGTTGAGAGCCGCTGTCTTAGTGACTGTGTTCATCCATGCTGACACCCTATAGACAAGTAAAAAAAAAAAAAAAGAGTGAAACAAACGAGTGTGTTTTAGGCACATGAGCACAGCCTGACCAATGCTCAACAGGCAGACTCTGCAAGTGCGCTCTTAGCGAAAAGAAAAAATTAAAGGAATCTTCTTCAAAACGCTTTCTTGAATCTTTCCAGTGTCTTTAACTCTGACAGACATATATCTAAGTACAAATACACACACACACACACACACACACACACACACACACACACACACACTCAGCCTCTGCATAATGACAAAAGAGGAAGGAGAAAGATAAGCTTGTCTGTCCTGCTAATAGAGGGTGGATTCATCTCTGGTTACAGCTCATATCAACTTCACGGCACTTCAGACACAAACCAACTCATGTCTCATTCTCTACTAATAAATTCCACCCATTCTCTCTGTTTTCTAATTTGCCTTTTCTTGGTTACAAAGACCAACTGAGATGCTCAACCGGCTTTGAGCACTGCAATATGAGCAAATGCACCACACAAGTCTTAAAATTCAAGCCTTATGCACCTGTGGCTGCTGGTAATCACCATGACCTTGCTTTACCAGCAACCGTAGAGACAATATTCTATACGTGTTTAAAAAGTAAGAACATGGAGGGCTGGAGAGATGGCTCAGAGATTAGAAACGCTGGCTACTCTTCCAGAGGACCTGGGTTCAATTCCCAGCACCTACTTGGCAGCATGGACTACGTAGTCAGTTCCAGGCCTGCTTTGGCTACTACAGGGAGACAACGTCCCCAAAATCAAAAGAAGCCAGATGTGGTACATACCTGAAATCTCGGAAATTGGGAGGTGACGGCAGGAAGACCAGAAATTCAAGGTCATCCTCAGCTACGGAGCTAGTTAGAGGCCAGCCTCGACTACTTGAGACCCTGTCTCAAACAAACAACACCAAACAAGGTCACCTCTCCAGACGCTCGTGCCCACACATCTTCTAGAGACGACATGTCTTACTTGGTACTTTGGAAGCTGCTCCTTAGCGTGCTGCAGGGATCCTCCAGAGCTGTGGGAAGAGACGCTGCCGCCGCTGCTGCTGACACTCCCGCTGCTCTCCTGGCAGCACCTGGCTGACATTTTAACAGGGACATCCTCTGCTTTCTGGGTTAAGAGAGGCAGGCAAGGTAAAGAAAGGATCATCAAGTGTGTCAGGCTTTCATCAACACTCTTCATCAAGTGGAAATTTGTCAGAACATTCGGACGCCTGAATGCCATTAAAACCAAAGGCTCTGTTTAATTTTCCTTTATAGTGACAAAAAAAATCTCATTCCTGGGAGTCTGGAATACTTGGGAAGGGGATATTACACAGAAAATGGCGGGGTCTTTGCACAGATAAAGACATGGTAGACAGACAGACTGAGACAGGGAGACAGATGATAGACATAGTTTCTGCCAGTATTTACATTTAAATTTATACTATAAAGTTATAAACAAATACTACTCCCTGTTGTAGTTCTTAGGAGATTTTAGTACTGTGTAGTCTTAACGTATGGAACTGATGAGCAAAACGGCCATAACATTCAAAATTTTACCAACTAAATGTGACTGAGAAAAGAAAGCTATTAGCCTGGGCAGGCGGACTTGCGTTTCTCATACTTCTGGCAGCCTTCCTTTAAGAGCAGGGAAGGAAATCACTGGGATGGAACTGTGAAAGGTGAAGCCCAAACCCTGAAACAGGAGCTACTGTGACCCACAGGGTATGTGACGTGAGTGTGGACTTTAAAGATCAGACGTAACAGGAGTGAATGCCTGTATCCCCTCAAGCGTTCACGGCTAATTCTTAGGACAGTGACATAAAGGTATGGATACTAGTGCCGGCCACCAGAACAGAACACTCCCTACAGAGCAGCCTTCGTGACAAATGACTTCAGAGTCTCCTTTGCCTTTTCCCCTCTCTTCTGTAGCCTCTGCCTGGGAACCCATGAGTGCAAGAGCAGCTTATCTAACCTCCAGTGTGACCATCACACTGGTGGTCCACGGCACATGCTTGCAGTCACGTGCGGATCCACTCATGACGTCTTGTGCTTATCAAGGAGGTGAGGCTGAGGAGGGGCTGACCTGGAGAAGGAAGGTAAAGGAAACACACAATGTGCTGGTCTACAGGCAGGCACTCCAGCCATGATGGGGTCTGAAATTGTACACAGGGTTAATCCTGAGCATCCTGCATTCAGGGTTCCCTCAACATTCTCCTCAGTTCCAGGCGCTACTTAATACCACTTAAGCCACTAAGAGCCTCTCAGAGGGCTGAAAGCTGATGACAGGAAGTCCCACCTACGAGCTGACTGCAGGAGCACAGGGCAATGAGCATGGCTGGAAACAGCACCTGGTACAGTGAGTGCCCTCCCACCTGATTGGTCTCTCTGCAGTCTTTGGCAAGCTACACAAATGTTCCTGAGCCTAAGTTGCTTTCTTTTTTAATTAAATGAGTACGTCTAAGAAAGCTCACCTAAGCTCCTGATCCCAATCTGCTATTAGAACACATGTGAATCCTCTGAGAGATTTCACAGCTTTCTCCTCCACCCACCTAACAAGCCCAACCACTCGGGTAATGATTAGCTTCCTGGCAGAATTCCTCAGTAAGGACTGTGGTATCTATCCACCCGGCTCAACGGCCTTCAACCAAAACTTCCTTCCTGCAAACGAAGATTCTTATCAAAAGCTGGAAACCGAGGACCAGCGAGATGGCTCAGTAGGTCAAAGTCCTCGCCCCACAAGTCTTGGAGTGAGTTTGATCCCTGGAACCCACACAGAGGTGGAAGAAGAGACCAGTTCCACAGAGCTGTCCTCTGACTTCCACAGGCGGGCAGTCGCCTGCGTATCCACCCCCTGCCAAGTCATTTCTAAGAAATAAAGATAAAGCTGGAAAAGAGCCCACTGGCCCTCGTGAGGCAAAGGCCATGTTATAACTTCATTCACTTAACCGCCGTCTGTAGACTGCCAGAATTTGGTCAGTATGGGAAGCAAGTCATTCAACAAGAAAAGAGTACCCGCGGATTTGTTTAATCTGTAAGTATACTGAAGTAAATGGTCTAGCCATGGCCACAGATGAGAGGTATCCTGGCTGATATCCAAAGAGAACAGGGAGGGCAACGTTCTTCTCAAATTATTTTTATCTTTCCTGGTCTGGATCAAACGGGTCAAGATTTTTCCTGTCTTCACTCGCCATTCCAAGTCCCTCCCACTTCCCATTCCCACCCTTCCCCTCCCTACAACAGGGAAATTAACGAAAGGTTCCTTGATCAGAAGAGGTAAGATGACAGTGTACATTCATATATTAAGGCCCTACAGTGAGGAAGCCTTTTAATTTTGTTTGACCTTGTGTTACAAAATACCACCTTTTATTTATTTTGGTTTTGAAACATGGTCCTACTATGTAGCCCAGGCTAGCCCCAAATCACCATCTTCCTACCTCAGCCTATCTAGGGCTGGACTACAGGCATGAGCCACACTTGGCACCTTTATCTACGAGAAAAATCAGGACAGAATGACTTTCTCTTCTGGCAAATAATCCAGCACTTTCTGAATCTCAGCAATGTATTTTCTTACTATGCTTAACGCTTACAAAAATCCTACTAGGTTACAATCACCAGCAAATGCATCTTTCTTGGTGGCAATGGTCCACTGTTGGCCTACCAGAATTGCTTGTTCGATTCACAGACACGTGCTTGCCTGTTAGGATGCAGGCTCTGCTCGTTCTTCCGAATCCTGGCTGGCCCTGTCCAGCACAGCTCAAACTGACCAGAGAGAGTGGAAAGCCTATCAGCGTCTCATACCTGAGCTGCCGCCACCTCCTCCGCCTTCTGAACGGCTCTGGAATCAAACATGACTTGTCTGCCTCTCCTCTCACAGTCCTGGTACACTATCAGGCGAATATCACTCAGGTCCAACTCCGAACATGACCAGCTGTGGATTCCGAAGAGAGAGAGAAGTTAGGCTATCTCCAGGGCTTGGAGTGACCATGGGCAGACTGCCCACCATGCGCCTGTGTGAATCAGGAAGTGGCTGCGCAGATACTGCCAACACTCAAGCCGAGGGCGGCAAGGCTGGTCCAGCAGTAAGTCACTGGAGAGGAGGACTGCCCTCCAGAGCCAGTCGGGGCACCCACGGCAGAAAGAGGTTGCAAGGACACCCAGAGAGGGCTGTTGCATGCCTGGGTTCAGGGAAAGCACACAGGAGTTGAGGGGGTGCTTATGCTTCTACGGGGCCCTGGGAACGAGAAGCCAGCCACCTCCCCGCTCGCCCCTCCTCTGGTGGAACCCGCAGCAGTCACACAGCCTAAGGTTATTACTTTCCCTAGTACGTCCGTCTGGCTTTGAAACCAAATGCATTTGCTAACCATGACAGTTAGCAATAAGGGAAACACGGTTTGTTCCTAAGCAAAAGACATCAAGAAGAAAATGCAGTCTTATGCAGCAGTAACAAGGTCTACCAGAAAGCAGAAACTACAGAAGGGAACAATTTACAGAGTGTGCTTTCACACACGGTGAGCAACCCATTCAACACATACTTAGTTTGTACTGGATTCGAGGCTCTGTAGTAGGTGCTGGGGAATCAATAACTAAATTGACTGAGTCCTTGTCCTCATGAAGTTCAAGGTTTAGTGGGGGGATATTATTAACCTAGTAGTTACACATAAATATATAACTACAAACTGTCTGAAGTTCAAAAGAGAAAACCAAAGGATATGAGAGAGTCTCAGAGCCTGGCATAGAGTCTCAGGCTCACGTCTATAAACCCAGCACGTCTGTAAGACTCAAGAAGGAGTCTTGAGGCAGACCTGCTGAAGGAATAGACCAGCCTGGTTACAAAGCAAGACCTTGTCTCAAGAAGGGTGAGATTTAAGGAGGGAGGGAGGGAGGCTTAAAGCCACATTTACAAACAGACCCGAAGAGTGAACAGTGGATGTGAATACCATACAACAACAGAGTGTAGAAACACAGGAAAGGGAGAGGGGGAAACCAGAGAGCTGCCCCCCCAAGGGGGGGGGGAACAAAGCAGGCCCAGGCAGGATAAGCTCTGAACACAAAGAGCAGCCAAGGAAAGCAGATGGTTGATAAGAGATCAGATAGCTGACTGCCCTAAGAAAATCCGGAGGTGGGAGTGGAACGCACAGGGAGCCAAGATGCTCGCCCTGCCTGCCGCAGGCTGCAGGGACCAGCGGCAGGTCGGGAGAGACAAAAGCAGAATGGAGAAGGTGTGCCTGGGGCAGAAGGGGTGCCGACTGCTCAGGCCAATCTGCTATAGGACACGGGGGGGGGGGGGGGGGGGACACGGACGGACGGACGACAAATGGACAAGGGGATGATAAAGGAGTGACAGATGTCAAAGCAGTCGACTGTGTAAGTATAGTCGGGCACAGCGGGATTCAAGTCCGAAAGCCTTCCCCTTCCATTTGCCATCGGAGTGATCAATGTATAATCGCTGACTTCACAAACTGCTGTGTGGATTACATCAAGTACATGGAGGGCTTCATGCAAGCCTGACACACACCCGGGCTCCAGATTGCTAAGCATTCTCTCCAGGGAAGGAGAAGGCTACTGTTTTTGTGAGGAGCTGTCCGCCTTTGGTCCTTCCCTGTTACAGGCAATGGCCATCAATATTGAGCATGAAAGAAAGTTCTGGCCACCCCTTCTTCCACCGACATGTTTTCTAAGTTGTGCTTGGCACTCTTGCCCTTCTGATGTGGAGCACTATCGAAATCTACTTTGGAAAGCATTTTTCCTCTACTCCCAGGCCGGAGGCAGTCCATGTTCAAAGTCTGACCAATGAGATATGCCACATGACCCCAAGCTTAGAGGTGGAGCCATCCCCACACTTACAGCCCAGTCTACACCTCATGGCTGTTTCCCACCGGGTGGCAAGTGCCTGTTTGGTCAGTTATTGTGGAGGAAAGGAAAAGAGGCAAGGATGAGACAGATTCCTGCTGGCACTCGGGACCAGCCGTCCCCACGTATGCACAGTTCCTGGAGATTTCTGTCAAAACCAGAGGTCTGATGACTATGACCACATTTTAAATGTATACAAGGCTATTAAAACTCTCTGCCTAGGTGTGGTAGTGCACACCTTTGATCCTGACACAGAGGCAGGTGGATCTCTGTGAGTTCCAGGACAACCAGAGCAACACAGAGAAACCTGTCTCAAAACAACAACAACAAAAGCTGGTGCTTGGTGTGGTGGTATTTAGCTATAATCCCAGCACTTTAGATGCAGAAGGATTGCAAATTGAGGCCAGCTTAGGCCTAGTTAAAACATAGAAGAGGAATACACACACACACATACACACACACACACACACACACACACACACACACACACACACACACACCAGAATATCCAACTTTTTAAATCCAAATCCTTCAAAGTATTTCATAAAAGGAGAAGAACTCTATTCTCCCATATGAATACTATTTTGGTTTAACATCCAATCAGCATTTTGGTGTTTGCCATCTTGAATATCGATAGAGGAAACTATAATTAAGCATGGTAATGGCAATGGGATGCTTTGGAATGAGACAGGCCTGAGGGGAGGCCTCCAGCCCTGCCTGCTTCACTGCCGTGGGAAGGTCTCCGGGACAACACCTATAGGGAGAGACTCTACACAATAAGAGAAACCCCACTCCCTGAAGTTGCCCTCTGCCCTTCACTTGGGTGCCATAGCAAGTACACACACACTGAAGCACTAATGTAAGTTTAGAAGGTGACAATAAGAACGTTAAACTTCACGGTGCTGTTTGCTTGCTTTGTTAGAACACCTTATTTCTCGAACTCCACACCAAGAGTATATATATAAAGCAAGTAACCAAAGCGTGAGTTATTTCCCTGAAAGGAAACGGTAGCAATAGTGCAAAGGATCTGAGGTACAGAACACATCTCTGCAGTATGTATGTGCTATAACCCCAGACTGGGGAGGCCGAAGTAGGAAAATTCAAGGCCAGCCTGGGCTACAGACCGAGACCCTGTCTCAAAAATAAATAACAAAAATCACACCAAAAAGAGTAAGATCTATACCATGTATTTTAACAAAACTATGACTAGAACCCTGCCCTGCCCCAACAACAACAACAACAAAAAAAATTACTGTAGTCCTAATTCCTGTACCCATGAGTCAAACCTTGTTTAGATTTTTAGGTTTTTTTCCTTTTTATTATGTATACAGTGTGCTGTCTGTATGTTTTGCCTGCCTGCCGGAAGAGGGCATCAGATCTCATAAATGGTTGTGAGCCATCATGTGGTTGCTGAGAATTGAACTCAGGACCTGTGGAAGAGCAGCTGGTGCTCTTAACCTCTGAGCCATTTCTCCAGCCTCAAACCTTGTTTAGAAATAAGGTCTTTGGAGATGTACAAGTTAAGGTGCAATCATGCTGAATTAGAATGGGTGCTAATCTCATGACTTCAGTCCTCTGAAGAATGAGATTTGGACATGGACACAGGAAATGATACACAGGGATGCCCTGCCGCTGGAGACAGTAAACATCAAAACGGCAAGGGGTGCCCTATCAAATTCTTGGGGCACCTGAGTGTGTCTCCTGCCCAAGAGTCGTATGCCAAATGAGGCAGTAGATAGAGCTGGTTCAGAACCTGTATGGACTTTAAATACTCTGTGCTGACTCCAAGTTCTCAAGAGAGGGGATAGCGTGATCTTAGGTAGAGGTCTGACCTTGGGCAGAGAAGAACATCCTTGGGGCAGAGGCAGATGCTGTCTAGGATCTGTAGTCTCAAGGAGGAACACCCACAAGGAACAGAATGGCCGTTATGTTCTTATTGGCACACAATCTGCAATTCCCCCCACCCCCCAGAACAGTTCAATTCCTTCTGTTTATGCCTCCCTTAAACTGTACGATAATAAGATTGCAGTGCCGTAAGTATGCCCAGGTCAGAAGCCATGTTCTATGGCTCTCCTCTTGGGCTCACACAAGGAAGCAATAAGTCAAAGTAAACACATATGAAGAATTTAAAGGCAGTCTTGTGATCCAACAATGTCAATATTTAAAGAGTCAGGCATGACAGCGAACTTTAAATGATCCAAGAAAATGTTAAATAAAGCAACACTGAGCAGGTATGGTGGTACATACCCATAATGGCAACCCTCAGAAGACTAACTCCCCCGGAGAATCACTAGTTCCAGACAGCCTGGGCAACACAGTGAGACCCTGTCTCAAGCACACCAGTAATAAGAACAACAGACACTAGAGTTCACTCGTCCATGTACTAGGCAATTCCTGCTGCTCATGTGTGCCAAGCAGTGTTCCAGGAACTGGAACAAGGTTGAAAACATTACAACCTCTGTTGTCATAAAACCTACTGTATCGTAAGACACAGCCAACTGCTCTCAAATGCCATCCTTTGTTTACAGCCCTCACACCTTTCTTCCTTTCTCTTAAAAGTCAGTTTCTAGGGTTGGGGATTTAGCTCAGTGGTAGAGCACTTGCCTAGCAAGCGCAAGGCCCTGGGTTCAGTCCTCAGCTACGGACCAAAAAAAAAAGTCAGTTTCTAAATACAAATAGAACTCTCAAAGTTTGTTGGAGGGCATGGTGGCACACACCAGTAATCCAAGGACTAGGAGTTTGAGAGAAGAAAATCATCAGTTCAGGGCCACTGTGAGCTATAAAACGAATCTCATCTCTCTCTCTCTCTCTCTCTCTCTCTCTCTCTCTCTCTCTCTCTCTCTCTCTCTGAATAAGACAAAAAAATCAGAAGGGAGATGAGGACTATAATTTGAAGGATTAAAAACAAACAACTCAGTTTGGAAGAAAAGGAAAAACTATGCCGAGGCAGCAATCACAGTTCATCTTATCAGCACAAAACATTCACTATTTCCCACCCGACAGAAAGCTATTTATTTCAAGAAAAAAAAATTACATACATAGATGGTAGTAACAGATTGGGAATTCATGTACTTTTGTAAGATTAACACACCCAATAAAAGAGTTCACAGGAAAAGTCATCTTCAAGTTAGCTGACTTTACTATTTTTTATTTATTTGTTTGTTTGTTTTTTACTTATAATAGGATGAAGGTGCAAGAATGCTTTGGTTCCCAGGATGTGCATGAAATTCCTCCAATGACTTGCTGGTCTGTAGTCAAGAGT